>NC_140460.1:39973218-40170718 GCF_963576455.1 Neolamprologus multifasciatus | reverse complement strand
AGCTCGTTTTATATCTTTATATCCGTCCACTCAATGTCAAAGAGACTCACGTCACCACCTTCAGTTCTATTTAATCACAACATGCCGCGGGTTGCTAGGGTCCTTCTCCATAATACTGCAGAGTGGTTATCTTTACAGCTTTGAATTTGCCATTGGTGTGGGCTACATTCTCAGCTGACATGGGTTTCCTCAGAAAGCTGCCTGGGGTTTGTGCCAAATATTTGTACAGTTACTGTGGCCGGGCAAACCGCTCTTATCTCTGCATGCCCGACTTTTTTACTTTTATCTTCTTTAGAAAAGTAACTAGTACTCTTCCACCTGTAATTAAGTTTGTGATGATGGACACGTTTGCCCCAAGATGGGACTGCTCATTGCGCAAAGAGAAAGAGAATTGTGCAAAAAATGAGGAAGCAAAATGCACAAAAGGCACATCGTTAATGCAAAGATCAGATCGTTGCTAATGTAAATTCAGCAGCGCCTTGTTTCCTCAGTGACACATTGAAAATAACACCTGGCACGCTCGCTATTTGTTTAATCTCATTTTGATCCTATCAGTTTCTGTTCAGGAGAACTTGCGCAAGTTATTCAGAAAGTCACAAGAGCAACATGTACGGTCACGAAAGGTTTGTCTCCACAATGTTATGCACTTTTATAATAAACTGGCAACATTCTATTACAATATAAAACCTTATAGAAAACACAAGAAACTTAACTGAAGTTTTATATGTAAAATAAATCATATGAGCAACAATAAAATATAAAAAAAGGACAGTGAAAATTTGAAAGTGAAGGTAGGTTTTTTTGTTTGTTTGTTTTTACATTTGCCTTTTTTTCCTTCAATAATTTGTGTATTTATGTAAAGGTTTAACTATAGGTAACTATTACATATATGCTTTTATTTTATTTATCAGCACATATTTAAAGCCTAAGTTATGACTGTATATATAAGACACTGTATAAAAAATGTAAAAAGATGTGAACATAATGGTAAATGGTTAGAAAATACAGATTCATCAATCTGTAAAAACACAAATATGGTTTAAATACGTTTTACTGTAAAATCATGCATTTCATTGCATTTTTATCCAGTCACAACATCTTTCATTGTAAAATATCTCCCAAATTATGGTTTGTCTTATGAAATGTAAAATAGTGTAAACCCCACTGAAAATAACTCCATAAGATATCTCACTATTTGATGAAAGATTTGTCTGGTAATTAAGTGGCTCCGTGATTAAGTTCAGTAATAATATATGTAAATTAGCACGTTAAGCCCCGGCTCAAGACCAGGATGGGACTGGTAGGAGTAGGTATTTGTGGAAAAGCTCTAAAATTCCTGTGGACATTGTGTCAGGAGGGAGAGCCGGGATAAAAATCTGTGCCAATCAAAAATGCTGCCTGTCTGCAGTGTTTGTAGAGTGCTTGCAAATAAGGGGGGAGATAAAAGGGAAGCCAATCTAAACTTAAATTTGGTCATAAAACCCTGAATACTGTATAATTATATGCTTAGTCAGAGGGAGTCATTATCTGCTTCTAAATACCAGGTTTCCTGTTTTGCTTCTTTTCATCTTTACATGGTTCTTTCTTATTAATTGTATTGTTCTAAAGATGTCAGGCTTGGCAGCTTCTGACGGTTAGTTTAAAATATCTTTTAATTACACCAACACCAACAGTTGCTTTACGACTGGTTACACAGGTTTGTGCTGGAGAGTACATTTTAATTATCAGCAACAATATAAAAATAACCACACATCAAGTGTTTGGGTTGTTTTTGTTTGTTTTGGGGGGTTTGATCACCCAACCTAAACACATTTGATTACTACATTCAAACTTTAGAGTGAATTGTACATGGTTACATCTTTAACCAAGAAAAGCAGTGCTGTACTCACCAAGTGCCTTACATGGAGGTCAGACTGAAGAGTCCAGTTTCCTTGTAATCCCGTTGAGTGTGAGCTCTAACAATGCGAGCAAAAGTCCTCTGTGAGGAAATTTAACAAAAAAATCCAAAATGAAAAATGAAAATGTTTTGACTTGACCAAACCAGTTGGTCTGGGGGAAGTGGGTACCAGCAGCACCATGGTGACAGACACCAGATCACTGACAAGACCCTGACAAGAAATACCGTTCATGCTGCCAGTTAAACAGAAAATGTCTAACAGCATAAACAACAACAGCAGGGTTGCATAAATGTTCAGGAATTTAGACTGTTTTGCCAATAACAGCGTCTGTATGAGCGATTAACATTATTGGGGAAGTTAACTTGGTAATCCCGCCAGGTACAAGGTGTTATAAGATATTTAATGTATTTTAATGTATTTATAATAACATTGTTAACATATGAGCTTTATTACAGTACTAAAATGTTTTCCTCTCTTATACCGATGATAGATTTAATAATGTTGATTTACATAAAAGTCAAACTAAAGGAAAGCCCTGATTTGGATAAACAGTTGAGAATATTGATGACCTGCTGATTTATAATCTCCAAACAGAGGATTCATGCTCATATCAAAACTTTTAGCACATCAAAAACATGTAACACATATTTGTGTTTTGGCATTATTTTTTGGAACCATCGTTTTCTTGGACCCAGAGTTTCTCAAAAATGTTTAAAGTGGTTTTGACCAATAGTTCGTCAGGTATTCTGAACACCATTCAAGGTTTTGCTTTGAGCCTTTTTTCACTCATTTCTTGTCAATAATTGTACCTGATCATTTCCAGAGCAAAGCTTTCTGTTTGTTTGCAGAGAGGTGGCTGCCAAATAGCTATTTGCCAAAGACTTGACTTGGCATCTCTACATGATGCGCAGTGTGTCCTTAAGAAATTTGAGGAAACTGGGCAGGCAGAAGACAAAAGAAAAAAATCTATTTGTTGCAGATGAACAGAATCTGAAAGTCATGTCCTTAAAAAACATGAAAATATCTAAGACCTGATACAGGAGCCAAGAGATGCATGTGGACCTTCAGTTGATCCATCTACTGTTCATGGAAGCATCATCAGAAATGGTCTCAGTGGAAGGGTGACTGTCCAATTCTCAAGGAAAGGAAAGAGAAGGCTGAGGTGTGCCAAATTACACGAGAGTTATTGACAATAAGTCGCAACAGGTCTGATGGACTGAGATTCTACAACCATCAGTTAAACATAGTTGAGTCTCTGTCATAAAACAAAAGGCAGCCAACTCCCAAAGCAGAGATTTGAATGTCCCCCAAAAAGCCTGGAAAACTATTCCTGCAGACTTAAAGAAATAATAAGAAGGCTTGGTGAAGAGAACTCAGGCTGTGATGGAGAATAAAGATGATCACACCAATTTAATGATTTCTTGTTATTATTAGTATCATTGCAGAGTTATACTTATTCTACAAGCTTTGTTTTTACATTACATACTGCATTTCTATTTATGTATTTATCTATGTGTGCATGTTTAAAAAAAGGACTGCTGCACATGTTTCACATTTGTCTAACAAAATTTAAAGAAACGAGGGATGGCGCAAGACGTGCAATACTGCATGTTTCATTTGTAGTTAGATGGAGAAGTCACAGCTACTCTAAACCAGAAAACAATGGCTCACTTTGTTTTCAGACTTTTTAAGAAACCACACCTTTTCCTTTTCCAACTAAGCTTGTAAATGGTTATCAGACTGGTCATGTAACATAATATGTGTGTGTGTGTTTTGAGAAACATTAGTCATATTCAACTTAGAAGCATTATTGCCTTGCTGAGTATAGGGCCTTTTCTAAGTAATTTGTGTGCTTTCCCCACACTCAATTCACTTAATCTCAGGTTCTTAAGTTTCACATCAGGTTTCCCTATTTAAATAAGTCTTTAGAGTAATGTAGTCTATTTGTTTTCTTTTCTTTTTTCATCTTCTTTTAGCTGATTCCTTAGAGGTCGCTGCAGTGGATCATCTGCCTCATCTCACCCTATCCCAGCATCCTCCCCTGTCCTCCTCAACAACATCCATGAACCATCTATGTGGTTTCCTCTTCTCCTTCTGCCTGCCAGCTCATATTCATTTTGCGTTGTCCAATATATCCACTATCCTCCTCTGCACACATCCAAACCAGCTCAGTCTTGCCGCTCTAACTTTGTCTCCAAACTATGTCTGTCTTTTTGTAAGTTACACCTTCAAACCATGCACCACAGCAGGTCTCACTACCATCATGAAAACCTTCCTTTTCTCTCTAACAGCAGTCTGTTCTTAATAAATAAATAGCCTTTTAAAATAACAAGTATGAACAAGTATTTCCTGATTAGTGCAGCTGTGTGGCCCTAAAATTGTGATTGATGTACCATTTATACTTATTAAGTCGCGGACACCTGTTTCTTTCTTATGAACCCGCCGCAGTACTGTCATTACGAATTTATTACAGGCATTATTTTAGACGCCCCGGTCTTATTTGGGCCCTGCGAGTAAAATACGCGGAAGTTGCAGGCGGAAGTAGCCTCGACGGAAGCGGTCGGGTCTGTCAGGGCAGGAAAAAATTTGCAGAATTTGACACAAAGAGGTGAACCCCACCAAACAACACCGCTTATCCCCCCTTTTTCCTCGACACCGGCGTCCGCTGCGATGATCCTGTTAGAAATTAATAACCGCATTATCGAGGAGACGCTGACGCTCAAGTTCGACGGCGCATCCAACGGGTGAGAAATCATCGCTACACCTGGCTAGCACCGCTAGCTTCCCCTTTAGCTTCTTACAGAAGATGATGGCTTCATTTAAAGAAACGGGGGAGATCGGGTACAGCAGGTTCAACAAAGTTAAGCTATGTGGTGTTAAAGAGTATTGATTTTTTTTAAAGTGCCGAAATACACATAGAGTTAGCTTGTTGCTCTGCCTCGACGAGCCGGGGTGTGTCTGCACGGGCGGTGTTGTGCCAAAAATTGTAACCCCATTGAATTTAATCTCCCCTGGCGGTTCTCCCACATACCTTGGAGATAAAACAACAAAGCACACAATAGATACTTAGGTTATATTTACACTGCGCTGCCAATAAATACGAAGCAAATATTTTTTAAAGGTTACATAGCCTTAAGGGAGCTAGCGGGAATAAAGCTAATTTATAAGTTAATTTTTTTTTTTTTTTTTTTTTTTTTTAACTATTCCACACTGGTTGATAACATCATATGCAAAATCCCAAACCGCCTATAAAAACTCTTCTTATAAATATAGAATATATTTTTATATGAAGTGAGGATTTTATTTCTTTTTCTTTTTTTCGGACACAACAGGTTTGTCAAGGCAAACTATCTTCTCATTTCCGGTGTCACTCCACCACGGCAGATCAGATTATATGCCCGCGGTGTTTTCACTTAATAAAGACCATTTATTTGCCTTCCGCGGCAGCACATAAAGCTTTTAGTGGCTAAATGATAGCCAACCATCGCCCATCTCTCTCGCTTTTTCTCCTGCTTCCGCATTCCTGTAGTCAGGCTGAGTCAAGTCTGCTCTGTGCACAGCCAGCAGCTGCAGCTCCTCAGAGCATGAGCGTGTGGACAAGTCGCTGCAGCATCCACCTTTACACTGTTGATTTGCTACTGTGCATTCCCCAGGCATTGCTTAGATTGTTTGTTTGTTTTAAAGCTGTCGTGTCGACATGATTCATTAAAGCTGTGACTCCATCATGACGTGATTACATCTTGCATTTAAATGTTTTGCATTTTAGCAAGCGCACTGCTTCATCTTGCAATTAATTTGTGTCCCAGTCCTTGACTGACAGCAGGAGTAATACCAATATTGTACAGTACTGTAACTTGAACAGCAACTAACAGGTCCTGTTCAGATTATAATATAGAAGAAATAATGAGGGTCAGTTCTGATTAACTCCCCATCCATGTATTTCACAAACTGGTAACCAGCTTACCGTGAAGACACTGACTAAGCTACTCTACACGTGCTGTAAAGCTAGAGATACTGTTGAGCTTTTATGGTTTTATCAGAGGAAGTGATTTAGTTTGGTCAGCTGCAACTGCTACTAACAGTTCTTTTTGTTTCTCCTTTTGCAGAATAATGTCTGCAAATTCAACCATGTTATTGCATTTTTTTTTAAATCACCAAATATAGGTATTAGTATCATTCTTAAAAACCTACATTGGATGGGCTCTAATCAGCTTTCATCATACAAATATAATAATTGTTTTAAGAATCTAGTGGCAGTAATTATAACAAACGGGAAACAAAGCAATAACTAGCTAGCTTGTTTGCAGTGTGTGGCTTTGACTGGTGCAATGACCCTTTTTGTTCCCTTTTTAACCATCAAGTCTACTTAAACCTCCTCACTACCTTCATTGTTTCTTTGTTTGTTTTGATGCTATTTAAGATGGTAAATTGAACTCCAGCTTTGTGGGCTTAACAAACTGGTCTCCTCATGTTGTTTCTTGTTCTCCTCACAGAACCAAACCAGAGGCCGTCGATGTGACGTTTGCAGGTGAGTGTCTCGTGCAGCAGCGTGCTATTTTTGCCCCGTTTGTACTATATTTGAATATCCGTGTTTAGATTTTAACACACAGTTTTGATAACTCTCAGCTCTCTCAGCCGAGTTGAGTCGTCATCACCGGTGTGCCCTTTTTGCTGTCTGGATAAGGAAGTTCTCCAAATGAAATAAAACCAAATAATATGAGCCAGTGTTGGATGGGTCGCATGACATTTCTTTAAATGACTTTAATGTAGTTCATATTATGGCTTATAGATTTCTGTGTGTGTTGTGTCGTGCAGTATTTTGTGTAACCCGCTGTGAAGAAGGTTGTAATGTAATGTTTGGATTTGATCACACACAATCACATTTTTGTGCACGCCTATTTCAAAATTTAAAGGGTGGTGCTGATGGTGGTGTTGTCTTCAGTTTCCTATTATGCAGCCAGCTTATTGCACATGTTCCTGTAATCAGTGTTGAATCTGAAAACATGGACTGAGATTACTAAGACATCTCGTCTGTCTGAGTGAGGAATGAAAAGATCGAGGAGTTCATTGGAGTCTTTCCTGATTTGCTCACCGTGCCTCCTGTGCCTATTTCAGCTGTGACTGAATGTGTTTAGCGCCTGCTAACATGTATTTTACTTATTTCTTGTCCACTCCCTTGTCTTGTTCTGCTTTATGTTTGTACAGCACTTTGGTCAACACGAGTTGTATTTAAATGGGTTTTATAATTCATTTAAAGTTGAGCATTTCTCCCTCGCTGGTATTAACTCTGTGCCTGTGTGCTGCAGACTTCGATGGCGTCTTGTACCACATCTCCAACCCCAATGGGGACAAGACCAAAGTGATGATCAGCATCTCTCTGAAGTTCTACAAGGAGCTGCAGGATCATGGAGCTGATGAGGTAAAACACACACAAAAGAGAGAGAGAGCGAGAGAGGCTGGAAAATGTTTCTCAAAACCTGAATACAAAGAATCAGATGATTCTTTTATTTAGCATGTATGACACAGAGGCCTTTGCAGAGTCTTGATTGTAGCTGGTTTCACATCCTCTTCCACACAAGCACATTCTCGCTATACAGAAAGTGCAATTAAGGATAACCTTAAAAGAGTTATTTTTATCACATCTATAGTTTAAATCAGGGACTAAAGCTGCTTTGTATGATTGGTCATCTTATAGCTGTCCTTTCTGCAGCTCCTCAGTTCAGCCTTTATCTGAACCCACACACTGTAGGTCCTGTCTCTTTAAGCCGCGCTCTCTAAAAGCCCCTTTTTTCTGCTAAGCTGTCCCTCATGTGGGTTTTTACAAACAGAACCCACTTCTTATAAACTCTACTTTGGCTGTGGCTATGATGACCATATAAGGCGATCCACGATGATGTCAGCTCGGCACAAGAGTAGGAAAAAGCAGTTGTGAACCGAGGCTTAAGTAAAGTCACGGGGGGTTACCTTTCCATTCAGTCGCCTTTTTATGGCTATGCTTAATATGAGTCAATTACTGTGATATTGTTTTAATGTGAGTTTAAACTTCTGCTAGCGTGCTATGATGTCACAATAAACCAGCCCTGCATGTCCAGCTGCAAACGTGGGTAGAATCTGGTATAAACGTCCACCACACTGCTGGCTACTGTCTGTACCACGCCAGCACAGACGTGTCCTTTTACGTCTGTGCTGGCGTTTGATACACACATGCAGCATTATTCAGTGCTGTGCATTGATCCGTTTATGCTCTGTTATTCTAAGCGGTGAATAGAAGCTGATCAAAGGCAGATTAAGGGAGAAAACTGCACAACCAAGCAAAATATGTGTTTTCTTTCCTTTTAAAGGGGGTAAATCAGGTGGTCGTGGCACCTGCTGCTTTGTTTTGCATTTTTTTGTGTTGGTGTTTCATCCTTGAGCGCACTAAAAGTGCCCGAGGTTCATCCAGGCTTGATCATAAAGGACCTTTAGTTTTGCTTTGTTCTTCAGCACAATATCTGATTATTTTAATGAAAAGCACTATAACAAACGTGAGGTTTTGGGTCGGTTTTTTTGTTTGTTTTTGTGGCATCTGATTGAAATATGCTTAGCTTAGCTTTGTTCAGTTTTCTTCTACCAGATCCCTGATTGGTACATGAGTTAATCTGGGACAGTGCGTACAAGTGTCGTTCATTTCACACTTTGATTTCAGTGATAATAAACCCGAGTGCAAGTGAAACTGTAAAAACAGCCATGGCTTCAGGCAAGGCTGCTACTGAATTTGATTCCTGATGATGGTGAGTCGATCTGAGATATAAAATAAAAGTAGAATGAGGTCATTATTTCCCTCCACACACACAAACTTACACAAGTGCTCTGTTGCCATGTAAGGAAGAAAGCAGTCACTGAGGCTTTCAGTAGAAACAGGAAGTGTGTGTGTGTGACTCACCCCAGGCGAGGAAGTGCTGACTGCGAGCAGCAGCCACTGTGTATGAAAGGCTTGGCTGCTGCCCAGCCGCTGCGCCCCTCCTCGTTCCCTAAAGCTGGGAATAGCGGGGTGAATGGTGGCACATTCGTTTTATTCTTCCTGTGACGAGTCAGTTTGGACAGCAGTTTTTGGATGAGCGGCACAGGTGCTGTTTTTAAGCCGCTTGCTCATTCTCACACACACTAAAAACAAAATAGGCGCTTCACACATTCAGTGTTTGCATGAATTAACACAATGACAGTTTCCTAAAGCTTGGCAGAACGTCGGCTGAGATTTAAAGACACAGTTGATGCTTGTCTGAGATTACTTGTGAGGTGATCCCAGGGTTTGGGTGCGATAACAGCAAAGGCACGAGCCCCCTTTGAAATAAGCTTCTACTGCTAAATAGTGAAAAGTGATCAGGAAGCTTATCAAGAGAATTTAAGGCTTTAAACTCCAACAGTGTCACTTTACTCTGGATTCTGTAAAGCACAGGCTGCAAACGTTTTGTTTCGTCCCAGTCGGTAATCTGGCCGCAGCATTTTGGACCAACATAAACATGCAAGATATGATTGAGCAACTCCAGTATGCAGCGCCAAACAGCAGTCCAGTCTGTGGGTGGAACACGAGGCATGCATAACCACAAAAAATGTTTGGAGCAAACTGCTCTCTTGACTTGGCTGCATTGATTTGTCAAAGATTATCTTAAAGTTCTCAACCTGCGTTTTAATAAAAGGAGTTCAAAAGCCCAGGTCACCCATCAGCCGCTCGTTAGAGCAAACAATGTGAAACTTAGCCTTCTTATGGAACAGCTGTTTCATAGGTAAATACACTTGTAAACCATCTACATGTTGTGTTGGTATGTCAAGTAATTTGACCTAAAGGGAGTAAGTCCAAGGAAGAAAGAACAGACGCCTGTGAGGAGACTGTGACGTTTTTGTGTTGGATTCTTGCCGTTGGTCTGATTTGCATATCGCTCTGTTCATTCCTGAATGACAGGCATCTATTACAGAGGAGCCCCCGACCTTTCATTACCTCCTTGAAACACACACACCCCCTTCCTGTCACAGTACAAGTCTTTCATTGTGCAGCGAGTTTGTTTAGCCACCTCTGCTCTGTCGTAAATCACATACTTAAAACGGACCTTTCACGCTCTTATCTCTTATACAGATGAAATTCCGGATGTTCAACAAGTCAGTGTATGTATGAGTAATTCCCAGGAGGTAGAAACTCTGTTACAAACATTTGTTTTCTACTCTCAGCTCTGTATGATGTCAGTAAGAGTGGCTATATCACTAATATGATCGTCTCAGGTTCACAGCTGCTGTTCACATCTTTTGTTTGCGAGGGCCGCTCACCTGGAAGAAAATGAGCTCAAACATCTGCAGGATTATTTTGAACTGTGTTGAGTTCAGAATAACAGATGGTCAGTAAAAAAAGCTTGCTGGGCAAGTTTATCAGCCAGCAGCCGATAGGCCAGTAATACGATTTCTACTAATCAACTCACCTATGAAGCAAACTGCCTAAAAGGACCCTCGCTATTGAGCAGGTTTTTCTACCAATCAGCATTTTAACATCCAAACACCAATCCAAGCGTTGACTCTACTGCAGTAAAGCTTCAGTGGCCATTTTTCTCCTTTGGATTGAGACGCAAACCCAGGCTCCTGTTTCCTTCTGATACTCGTCTCGAGTCCTGATATCAGTATGTAGATCGTCCACTGTGGTGAGAAGTATTGGGACATGAAGAAGCTGCCAAACGTTCTCTTTCATTTATATTAATAATAATAATGATAATACATTTTATTTGAAAGTGCCTTTCAAAACACTCATGGTCGCTGTACACTTAAAAGCAACCAGACTGGAACTGTTCATACAGATTATTATTAGTTAAATGTGAGTGGAGTTGTGTGGCAACTATTTTCTCAAGAATTTTTGAAAGGAATGGTAGATTGGAAATTGGCCGAAAATTCTCAAAATTATTGGGATCTAGACCAGTTTTTTCCAATATTGGGGTGATGGCAGCAATTTTGAGGGAAGAAGGAACAGTTCCAGTGGTAAGTGAAGAGCAGATGATGGCAGATATGAGAGGAAGCAAAGAAGGTAGACATGCCTTAACCAAAACTGTAGGAATGGGGTCTCGCTGACAAGTAGAAGGTTTTGACTTACAGATGAAATCTGAAATATCAGTAACCGAGGGGAGCTGGGAAGCAGAAAAACAGTGTGATGGGAGAGGAATTACACAGGAAGAGCTAGATGGAACCTCGGAAAACAGATCTTGGTGTATTTTGTGAATTTTCTCAATGAAAAATAACATTAACCCTTTAAAACCGGTCGGAGCGGGCACGCTCTGTTTTGCGTAACTATTTTTAAATCCCGGTAACTCTGCAACCACGTGAGCTAGCGCAATAATTTTTTTTGCATATGAAACCTGAGGAGTTGTACTTACATCTTATGCCATCAGCTTGTCCTCGGTCACAGTTTCCTTCCACATACAGCTTTGCAAAAACTGCATAAAAAGCGCTTGCAGCAACAAAAACATAATATTCCAGAAACAGGCTTTGCCGATCCGATCAGCTGTTCATAACACTTCCTACGTTGGAATAGACGTCAGCGCAAACTATCGCATGTCCGCCATGACCTGCCCGAAACCGGAAGTGACGTCATTTTCGCGGAAATGTAGTTTTTTATCGTCCTCAATGAGCCTATACTGGTGTTTTTAAAAGTTATCTTTGACTTTATGACTTTCTGTGTGGTTTCTGGGATGCTTAGGACTCATATTGCACTGCTGGAAATAGTTTATTTTGATGCATATGCTGCTTTTTTGCAAATTTGCACTATAATATTTATTTTCGTTTTTCCTGCAGTGTATAAAAACTGGTGTATTTCAAAAATAAAACTATGAAGGCACTCAAAATAAATTTCCTGTGGTGGGAAACTATTTTGTGCAACTTTTTTGTATTTACAGTTTTGAGGGATAAGCCTCTTAAATTTCTCTAACTAGAAATATATGTTAAAAAAACAAAAACGATTTTCAATTTTTTTGTAGTTTATTGCACTTTTTTGCAATTTATGTAATCACTATGCACTTAATTCATACATATTATTAAAATCTAGGCTGTAATGGTTGTATTGATGTATAGCAACTTGAAATGCTCCCAAAAATGGCTCCACAGCATGTAAAAATATAATATAAGCTCTGGCGGACTTGGTTCTATGGTAGGTCTTAAAGGGTTAAAGAATCACAAAAGGAGGACGAGTAAAGGTGAGCAGGTAAAAAATCTGGTGACCTGAAAGAAGAGTTGAACAGTGAAAACAGTATCTTGGTTGAGTATTGAGTATTAGAATTCATAAATCTATTAATGAATTTATGTTGTGTTCTTAGATATTAATCTGGTATTATATTGAGGTTTCTCATTAGCACATGTCATATTCTATGTGATGGAGCCACCAGGTGTTAGGGGAAACTGTGTGTTCTCCCACTGGTTGGCAGTGATTCTTTAAAGCTGCTTGTTGTCGCTGGATTTAAAATGTAGCAATTGCTTTGGTTGCCTGTAGTTTTTGATGTTTGTCTGCAAATATCTGTTAACTGCAGGCCCAGCGGTGGTACAGATTGAAAAGGATGTGGATAAGATACAGCTTGAATCTAATTAGAAATACAGAACATTGTTTTTTAAAGTAAAAGTTGTGCCACAGCACTGCAGCCAACATGTTTCAGAAGGTGCAACTTTTAGTCTGAAAGTTGACCTTTCCCATTTCCTGTTAGCGTCACACTCTTCACAGTATCACTACAGCTCAAAGTCCATCACTTCCCTTTAAATACAGACCGCAGCGGTACGCTAGCTGACAAAAGCAGTCACAAGAAGGTTTTTTGCTAACTGGTCAAAAACTGAGCGTTTCTCCCTATTGATAGGCGGTTGGCAAGGCATCATTGACCAGTATGAAGTCCTGCCTGATTGGGTCTTTAAAAGTTATTTTCCCCACCAACTCCCGTCAACTTCCAGAAACCACTTAAAACCAGTTAGAGAATACTATGCGGGTAGTTGCCAGATGGTTGCAGACCAGTCTCTAGGCCTGGGTGACCAGGACCTTATTCACTTGATCCTACATCGTCACCACGGTTGTCAAACGTCCAAAATGATGGACAGGTTCACACCACATGGTTAGAGGCCATGTTTTTGCAAAATCCCAATAAAGTTCTTCTTCTTGTTTTTTCTTTTGTTTTCTTTTTTCTTTTTCTTTTTGTTTTTGCAAAGCTACCTTAGACATCAAGTCTAAAAATATGGAGCTGGAAGAGGTCCTCTTAGATCTCACAGGATTCCCAACAAATGTGAAAACTGTGGTGGGAATCTGTTTTGAAAGTGGTTAAAAGAAAGCCTCCAAGTTTTAATTATCCTCCACTGTGCTATTAAAGCCACACCTTTGGAGTCGGGCTCAAAGCTCAATACTCTTCAATTAGCAGAGTAATTATTCAGGTTTGTTTTTTTAGGCCCATTGAGTAATCTGTCTTTTGCTGTTGTGCTACATTTGTTCTGTGCAGTGCAGCTCTTGAAAAACCACAATACGGAGGCGTGTTACAAATAAAGTTCATATTTTTAATTCCAGTTGCTCAAGAGGGTCTATGGGAACTTCCTGGTTTCACCAGAGGCGGGTAAGGTCTTTTTGAGCTCTTTTTTTTCTGAAAGTTTCAGAAATCAGCTGAGCCTTGATGCTATTTTTTTCCTCGACTGTAAAAATAAAAGCCCCACATGTATTATATTACAGGCTACAACGTGTCCCTCCTCTACGACCTGGACGTTCTACCAGCCAACAAAGATGAGGTTGTCCACCAGGCCGGCATGCTCAAGAGGAACTGCTTTGCCTCAGTGTTTGAGAAATATTTCAAGTTCCAGGAGGAAGGCAAAGAGGGCGAGAAGAGGGCCGTGGTCCACTACAGAGAGGACGAGTCCATGTGAGTGTGTCATGAGAAACATTTAGAAAAGCAAAAGTTAAAGATATTTGTTGTTTCAGCACAGGTCTTAAAGTATATCAAAAATCAATTGATGTTCCTGTCATTTCTCTGAAAGCCAACATAACTTGTGGTCGCTGCAGGTATTTGGAGGCCAAGAAAGACAGAGTGACGGTGGTGTTCAGCACAGTGTTCAAAGACGACGACGACGTCATCATCGGCAAAGTCTTCATGCAGGTGTGTGTGAGGCCACATTTACTGATTTTCTACGGTCTTTGCTTAGCTCTTGTTCCATTAGTGCCTACTCGGATCGACTCGCCACGACTCGACTTGGATGGACGTCGAGGGAAGAATATACGCGCTTCTCAGCCTGATCGGTCTGTGACTATTTATCAGACTTGAACACTGCGTTATTTTTTTACACCCATTTCCTCTGTTGCTGTTTCAAAAAAGGCGGTTTTAATTTTGACCAGCCAATCAGTGGCATGAGGTCTGATGATGACACATTTTAGTGCCTGTTTGGATCGCCTGGAACCTCTGCAGAGCAGATATTTAAAGTACCTGGTTCCAAGTGAATGGAAAACCCCGAAAACAGTAGCAAACTGTGCCGAGTCGATCCGAGTAGGTTCTAATGGAAAAGGGGCTTTAATTTGCATTACCGCCTCCTGCTGGACCAGAGTGGAGCACTTCCATGTAACATATTCCTGTAATTCCTGTCATTCCGACCACTGATTCCAACTGTATTGCCCTCTCTCTTTTTCTTTTTTCATTTTGATAATTAACCCTTTAAAACCGGTCGGAGCAGCACGCTCCGTTTTGCGCAACTACTTTTACATCCCGGTAGCTTTGCAACCACGTAAGCTAGCGCAATAATTTTTTTTGCATATGAAACCGGAGGAGTTGTACTTACATCTTATACCATCAGCTTGTCCTCGGTCAAAGTTTCCTTCCACATATAGCTTTGCAAAAAGTGCATAAAAAGCGCTTGCAGCAACAAAAACATAATATTCCAGAAACACACTTTGCTGATCTGATCAGCTGTTTGTAACACTTCCTACGTTGGAATAGACGTCAGCACGAACTATCGCATGTCCGCCATTACCTGCCCGAAACCGGAAGTGACGTCATTTTTGCGGAAATGTAGTTTTTTACCATCAGGGCCTCATGAGCCTATACTGGTGTTTTTAAAAGTTATCTTTGACTTTATGACTTTCTGTGTGGTTTCTGGGATGCTTAGGACTCATATTGCACTGCTGGAAATAGTTTATTTTGATGCATATGCTGCTTTTTTGCAAATTTGCATTATAATATTTATTTTCGTTTTTCCTGCAGTGTATAAAAATTGGTGTATTTCAAAAATAAAACTATGAAGACACTCAAAATAAATTTCCTGTGGTGGGAAACTATTTTGTGCAACTTTTTTGTATTTACAGTTTTGAGGGATAAGCCTCTTAAATTTCTCTAACTAGAAATATATGTTAAAAAAACAAAAACGATTTTACATTTTTTCGTAGTTTATTGCACTTTTTTGCAATTTATGTAATTACTATGCACTTAATGCAGACATATTATTAAATTTTAGGCTGTAATGGTTGTATTGATGTATAGCAGCTTGAAATGCTCCCAAAAATGGCTCCACAGCATGTAAAAATATAATATAAGCTCTGGCGGACTTGGTTCTATGGTAGGTCTTAAAGGGTTAAAGAAGCTTTAAAAAAGTGCTGCAAACATATTTTTCCTGTGTGCAGGAGTTCAAAGAGGGTCGGAGAGCCAGCCACACAGCTCCCCAGGTGCTCTTCAGCCACAGGGAGCCTCCTCTGGAGCTGAAGGACACAGACGCCGCCGTCGGGGACAACATCGGATACATCACTTTCGGTCGGTGCTTTGTTTTTAGTTTAACAAAGACTCGCATTTGCTGGCCACTCCTCAGCTAACGCAGTGGTTTTAATTTGTTGCTTTGTGTTTTCAGTCCTGTTTCCGCGTCACACCAATGCCAATGCCAGAGACAACACCATCAACCTCATCCACACCTTCAGGGACTACCTGCACTACCACATAAAGTGCTCCAAGGTGAATTCACCTCAGCCAGTCACTCCTCTCCTACTTGGCAGCACATCATACACGGAGAAAACTGATAGTAAAAGTTTTCTGGGTTTCAAATAATTTTACACAACAAAACTTTCTTTGCTTTAATCCTCGATCCAGCCCGATCTTTGTCCCAAGTAATAAATGCTTGTTTTGTTTGTTTCAGTGTTATTTCTGAGCTGTTTGGTTGTGTTTGAAGGGCCCTGACAGGTGAACTCAAGTCAGTAAACACACCTGCCAAAACTGAAAGCTAAAAACCACAAACAAGTCCTCCACCTCTTCCTGTAACCCCTAATCAATGATGTAATCTTAGAAAACAAACAACCGCTGGTTTTTTTGAGCATGAGAAGTTTCGCTCGAGCCGTTAGCACAGAGCAAAGCATGCACCCCCCCTCCGCCCTGCAGCCTTGCGACCAGGGGAAATGTGCCAACACTGGAGACTAAGCACTTAAATCATAAGGTTGCGATTGGCATTGAATCACACGTCCCGTCTCTTCCGCAGGCCTACATTCACACGCGTATGAGAGCCAAGACGTCAGACTTCCTCAAGGTGCTGAACCGCGCTCGACCCGACGCAGAGAAGAAGGAGATGAAGACCATCTCGTAAGTAGCCTCTGCTGTCCTCCCTGTTTCTGTCAAACTGAGCTCAGCTGATTATATTTGACTTAACACAACCTCACCCGCACTTTAAGGCTTCATCTTCAGCTTTAATGGATTGGATTGGATTTATATAGCGCTTTTCAAGGCACCCAAAGTGCTTTACAATGCCACTATTCATTCACTCTCGCATTCACACACTGGTGGAGGCAGCTACAGTTGTAGCCACAGCTGCCCTGGGGCAGACTGACAGAAGCGAGGCTGCCATATCACGCCATCGGCCCCTCTGGCCAACACCAGTAGGCGGTAGGTGAAGTGTCTTGCCCACTTGCGCAAGGACACAACGACCAGGACAGAGAGACCGGGGATCAAACCGGCAACTTTCTGGTTACAGATACGCTTCCCAACGCCCTGAGCCACAGTCGCCCTTTAACACATTTCAGATGTTGCACAAGGATGTGTTCGTGAATCAGAAGCATCTTTGTTCGCGATAACTTATAAAAAAGGCAAAACAAGAGGAGGATTCAGTCTGGGGACACTATCTCGGCACTCCTGTTTTTACAAGATAAAACGCCTTTTTCAGCTTTCAGTCTGTGTGTTTTTGAGGTGTGCAGCATGTTTGCCTGCATAGTTTTCTACTGTTTGAAAGGTGCGCATACATACAGCGTGAGCTCAGAGAGGCTTTGTATCGAGGCTAATGTGTAACCGAAATAGGAACGATCGGATTGGAAGACTGGACGAGTGCCACTCGCGGCTTCGGCAGTTAGTTGATAAACATTTCTGTTGAATCTCAGGTTGACGACTGACGGGAAAAAAATGTTGATGTGAACACAAAACTGAAATCCGAGTGTCAGTCACCTTTAATGTCACGCAATGACATAAAAGCATGCGACAGATTTCCTTATATGATTGGCTGATTAGTTGTGATGATAGTGTTACTTAATTGTGTAGCACTATCGTTTTTGATGTTCAGGTATGCACAAAGATGAGTGGAATCTTTCAGTAGCTCTTAGAGGGCCTGCCAAAACACGATACAAACAGGAAATGCACGAACAACAACCTGTAAATATTTCCTTTTTTTAATTGCTGAGGATTACATCGTGCAGTCGTTTTTGTTGAACTGGTTTTTTAAACTTGACTCCGTTTCTTGGAAACTTGTTTACATTTGCTCATCCAAAGCTGGAGGCAGCAGTCAGCTTAGTTTTAGCATGTGTGACACAAATAAGGGGAAATGTTGTGTTTAGCTTGTTTTTTACGGTACCTACCAGGGCAGGAGGAGTCGGGCTCGCTCACTCTTCACTGGTTCTGTCTTCATTTTTATCATAACATGTGACCGATCTGATCTCATCTGACAAAAAACTGTTTTGTCTTTACGTTTTCAGTGGAAAGACCTTCTCCCGCTGAGGCCGACCTAAACCTGAAAAAGTACAATCCACCCCCGCCCCCCCACCTCCTGTGGGCATGCCCAGACGCGCCACAATGAGACTTAACGCCACATCGGACCGGACTTCAGGAAGCCTCTAATTCCCCGCCCTCCCAGCCTCTCATGTCCAGACTTTTGTTTTGTTTTTGTTTGTTTTTTTATTCTTATTTGGTTGAGTAATAATGCTGGCCATACCTGAGGAAACCCTCACAATAAATGGAAAAAGGGCATTCCTTGCTTTGCATAGTTAAAAAGAAAAGAAGAATTATTAGTCCTATATAAATATATATATGATAAAACTGAAATTTTTGATACGATATCTTTTACTCCATTTGGTACTCTTGCTTGCCCTCACAGTCATGATGGATGATTTCAGTCCCCTCTGTACTTTCATGTCTTCTGTACCGTTGTCATGGAAAAAAGAGAAATAAATCACGCTTTAAAAAAAGCATCTTTTTGTTCACTTTTTTCCACTTGATAAAATTTTATCGAGTGAACACAGTCGACCACGGACTTTGCTTTGAATGTATCTGATTGCTTACTGTCCTGATAGAGGATAGCCAAGAGTGAAAAAACTGAACTCTTTTTGCAGCGTGTTTGGGGACAAACAACTAAAAGGAAGTTTGTTGTGTGGAGCCAGTTGAGGTGGTTCAGGCATCTGACGAGGATGTCCCAGGGAAGACTCAGGACACGCCGGAGAGATTGTATCGCTCGGTTGGACTGGGAACGCCTTGGTGTTCCCCTGGATAAGCTGGAGGAGGTGGCTAGGGAGAGGGAGGTCTGGGCTTCTCTGCTTAGGCTGCTGCTTCGCAACCCAGCCCCAGATAAGCAGAAGGAGACTGATGGATGGGTTTGTTGTGTGTTTATTTAGTTGAGGTTCTTCAGTTTTCAAGGATTACCTGGTCCTGGAGAAATCGGGAACAAAGGCGACTAAGGTGACTTTGAATGTGGGATTGTTGTTGGTGAGTATTTTAGAAATTGCTAATCTACTGACATTTTTCCCAGACAACCAACTCTGGAGTTTAGAGGATGGTCTGAACAACAGAGAATAAACACAGTGAGCTGCAAAATGTTGCCAGAGGAGAACAGCCAGACTGCTTTGAGCTGAAATGAAGGC
Source organism: Neolamprologus multifasciatus (assembly GCF_963576455.1). Classification (NCBI taxonomy): domain Eukaryota; kingdom Metazoa; phylum Chordata; class Actinopteri; order Cichliformes; family Cichlidae; genus Neolamprologus; species Neolamprologus multifasciatus. The sequence goes on along the minus strand of NC_140460.1, from coordinate 40,151,713 downwards.
AGCAGTAATTCAAATAACCACTTGTTACAACCAAGGTATGCAGAAAAGCATCTCTGCATGTGGAGAAAATCACAACTAATAGGTGGGCTGCAGCAGAAAACCACACTGGGTTCCACTCCTGTTAGCTAAAAACATGAGTTACACAGGCTCCCCAAAACTGGAGTATGTCTGGTCTGATAAGTTTCAAACCTTCAAATAGGAGGTTGGTGTAAACAACATTAAAGCATGGGTCCATTCTACCTTGTACCAACAGTTCAGGCTGCTGGGGATGGATAATGGTGCTTGGTACCTTTGCACTTCTGAGCTCTTAGTTCCAACCGAACATCCTTTAAACACCACGACCGACAGTGTACCCATCTCCTGATCACTGCTTCCATCAGTCAACTCAAACTGCTTCCTTCAACATAATGACTTCACTGTACTCAAAGCCAAGAAAACATCTTTGGGATGCGGTGGAACAGGAAATTCACATCCTGGACGTGCAGCAGACAAACTGTAAGACGCTGGACCAGAATCTCTGACGATTTTTTCCAGCACCTTGTTCAATCTGTGCCACGAATAACTGAGGATGTTCTGAAGACACGAAAGGGGTCCAACCCAGTACTCCCGAGGTGTACTTAATAAAGCATATAAATCTCTGCCTTTCGTGAAACTTTTGGTTTGTTGTGATGTTTAAATGCAAACTTAAACATAGATTGTATCAAAGCTCTTGGTAATAAAAAGACTGAATGACTTTTACAAACAGTTTACATGATAGTAAATAAATGAAAACAGATACAGACGCACATATAAGTGAGTTTGTTTGAATTTGTATTCATAACACTGTTTTTGATGAATTTCTTTCAGCCATCTATTTTTGTCACATCTGTTTTTACTATTTGTTCATCTAATTTCACAGATGAGATAGAGGGATACTTGTTAAGCAAACATTTGACGGCAAATGGCTCTTAAATGGGAATATTTTTGCTCTTTTTCTGTCCTGCCTTATGGCAAACTGTATAAGCTTTGGTTTGAAGCATTGGTGGACTTTCTAAAAGACATTTGAGGATGTTTCTTGTTGCTAAAGCTATAGTGACTGGGCATATCTAACATTAAGAGTTTTAAGGCACCAAAAATGAACTTTAGTCTGTGAAGATCAAACTTATTCCAATTTGTGATCCTCTTTTTCGGAGTGACTGCACTGTAACTGCCGAGTAATTCATGTATGAAAGAATAAATCAATAAGACGCTGCTGAGCATTTGTCTTTCAAAACCACGTTTTTATTTCATGCACAGCTGAGAACATAAACAACAACAGCACCTCAGAGTAACTTTGCAGGTTTGACAGCAACAGTACAGAAGGCAGTTTTAATTTGCTGAACAGAAGAAAATAACCGAACTGAAAAAAGAAGAAAGCGTTACAGATCAAGCTGTCACCGCTTCACCCTCAGTTACGGGCTTTTCTTCTTCCTTTTCGGAATCAGAGGAGGAAGAAGAGGAGGAGGAGGAGGAAGAAGAAGAGGAGGAAGAAGAGGAAGAGGAGGAATCCTTCTTAGTTTTGGACTTCTTGGACTTTTTAGATTTCTTCTTTTTAGCAGAGCTGCTGACTGCAGCCTCTTCCTTGCTAGTAGCATCCATGTCAGCCTGGATGGGGGGTTCCTCCTCCACTTCAGGAGCTTCTGGGGGGGCTGATTGATTAGAGGGAGCGCTTTCTTGTTTTGCAAGTACTTCTTGTTTTATTGTTTCACCCTGTTCCAGAACGTCATCTTCTTTAGTTCGTGGCTCTGTAAACAAAAAGACATATTTTAGAGGTTACAAATATGCCTGTTAGTTCCTGTTACCTGTTTATGAGTTTGCTGAGAATCAAAAATATTTGGTTTAATGGTGATTGATTAGCTTTTGAAAATAATTAAGATGTAGAGTTAAAATATGGTGTTATTGCAATGGTCTAGTGCATTTTAGTGATGCGGCAGCTTTAAAGAGGTAGTTTAGAAATTTTGGGAAATGTGCTTATTTTCTTCCTTGCTGATGCTTAATGCTAGTTAGTGTTGGTAAAAAAGTATCAGTGCGTGACACTATGAAAGCTTTTATATGCTACTAAAAAAGAAAAAAGGTGAAGATTTTTGGTTAATATCTCCAAAGTTTTACTTAATGACTCAGTGATTTCAAGTTCAGTATTTTGAAATTTTGACCACTCAAATTTTCAGATTAGAAGTCTCAATTTTTTTTAAATAAATAACTCAAAATTTCAAATTTCAACTTTACTCAAAGTTTGAGTAAAGTTGAAATTTTAAATTAGGTATGTTGAAATTTCAAGTAAATAACTAAAATTTCAAATTTTCAGGTACAAAAACAATTCAACTCAAAATTTTGGTTAATATCTCAAAAAATCTGACTTAATATTCACAATTTGAAATTTTAGCTATCTCAACATTTTGACATAATGCCTCAAAATTTGAAGTTATGTATCTTGAAATTTCAATTTAATAACTTGAAATTTTGAATTGGCCAACTGAACATTAATCCAAATTTTGTGGAGGACTTTTTTATAGTAGCATAGTAGCAGAAATCAGCTTCCATAGTACACAGCTATTTGTACACACACACACACATACATATTTTATTTATTTATTTATATATATATATATATATATATATATATATATATATATATATATATATATATATATATATATATATATATATATATATTTATATATTTATTTATTTATGTATATGTATATATATGTATATATATACACATACATACATATATATGTATATGTATGTGTATGTATGTATCTAAGTAGATGATTCATTATTTTCTTTTTGCTAAGCTAAGTTAAGCTAACTGTCTGCTAGTTATACTTAAGGGACTAAAGTAAGTACCTTCTCATCGAATTCTTGTCAAGAAAGTCAGTAAGCATACTTCCCAAAACTGTTAACTCAGCCCACAGTGATGCGAAGGTAGCATTTGGGTTTCTATTTTTGATTTACTATTTTTCTGTAATTTCCTATTTTTGTTCACATTTACAGTCCTAAAAGAAAGGCAAGGGTCAGATTCTGGCATCTTTACTTTGTTTCCTGTCGGAGTGGAGTCAGACCAAACTGAAAGCATCATAGGCAGTAACTGACCCAAGTCTTGTTTAGCGATATGAATCTTGCTGATCAGGTCTCGGCACGTGGATGCGTGATAGACACGTTCATTGTGATTTAACTTTTTTTTTTCTTGGCAACTCACCTTGCGGTATTGCATCCGTTAAAGCAAACTCTGCGCTGTCAGGGAAGAAAAGCATAAAGAGCTAACACACCAAGTGGGAAATAAGCACACAGTGCCAACATTTACATGGTGTTTTCCCTTAATGTTGAACGTAAAACTACATTAGGTAAAGATTTGCAGGCTAGAGCAGCCCTTACCAGGAAATTACAGACATATAAGGAGAATAGTGCCTCTGTTTTCATTCTGAACTACTTATTTTATAGCTATATTGTTACCAACTGCCCTCACCAGAAATAAATAATAAATTTATTAAAGATTTATTTTCATTTTCTATAACTAACTGAATTAAATTAAACAAATTACAGCAGATCTAAAGATCTGGTTTCATATAAGATGTCAGTCCTTTGGGTTAAAGTGCTGTGTTTTACTTATTATGTATGGAGGTAAAGCACCGCATGACTAAACAGACACTCTGTTGCTTCTGCCAGCTGGCAAACCTGTTTTATACCCACAACAGGTTTAAAAGTAAACAGGATGCATCTGCCGTCGTCCTTACCTTTCAACATCATCAAATAAGCGAGAAAGAAGTTCTTGGTACTGTTCGAGTTCCTTCTCCAGCTTCAGCTTGACAGACAGCAGGTTTTTGTTGGCGTCTAGCTGCAGCTCCACCTGCTCCCTCACGTCTCTGAGGTCCTGCTCCAGCCCAAGAACGATCTTGTTGGATGGCTCCAGGCGATGACCATACTCCATTTTGATGTTTCTCAGGGTTTGCTCCACAGTGCGCAGCTACCAATGAAAAACAAACCTTAGGAATACTCGATATTGGTCCTGATATTGAGATTGTGTTGCATTTCTTTTGTAATGTACTGCATTTGAACAGTCTTGTATTCACTCTTGTGCGCTTACCTTGTTGTTCTTGGTCTCAATCTGAATTTTCAAAGTTTGCATCTGCTTCTGGAGATCTTTGAGCTCACTCTTTCCAGACTCCAAGGCCTCATTGTTCTGGGCCTCTTCCACCTTGATGGTTTCAAACTGGGGGAGAAATAATATGATGAAAAGAGTGAGATAAACTGAGACAAGGAAGCACATCATTCCCAGCTCTAATCCTCCATACCTTCTCTTTGTACCATTCTTCTGCCTCCTTCAGGTTCTTCTCAGCCACTTTGTCATAATGTCTGCGGACACTCTGGATAACATCACTCAGGTTGTTGTCCTGGGACTTAATCTCCACCGTCACATCTGAGTCCTTGATCTTCTCAAGCAGAGAATCAACCTCCTGCAAGACAAACACAAGTTACAAGTTTCACACGACACAGCACTGAGCGTGTGACTTTTAACATGCTGGTTTTCCTCCTTACTTTCTTGTGTTCACTCTTGAGACGCTCAAGCTCATCATTAACCATTTTGATCTCTTCCCTCGTCTGGTCGCAGGTCAGTTTGGTATCATCTTTGGCCCTCTTCAGATTCTCCAGGTCCTTTTCTAATTCTTTGCATGCCTTATTCTCATCATCCAGCCTGCATCAACAGAACGAGCCTGGCTTCAAACTTTACAAACGCTACACATGCTGTGTTGCTGTTACAAAGTGTCTTTTATTTTCTGAGCCCTTATCTGGACATATTCACACTCACTTGTTCTTGAAGTCTTCATTTGCCAGTTTGCTGTTATCAATCTGCAGCAGCAGCTTTGCATTGTCGTCTGTGATGTCTTTGATCTGATCAAATGAGGATGTGCATTAATAGTTAGAATTTAAGATTACATTAAAGAAAGTATAGTCAGACATATATTTGCATGTTAATTCCAAGAATGAAAGAAAGAAAGAAATCTGACCCACCTCCCCTTTGAGGTTATCCAGGGGTTTCAGGATTTCATCCCAATCACGCCCCTCGGGTACTTTCCTCTTGGCCAGGATGTCGTCGATCTCCTTGTGCAGATCGTTGTTCTCCTCCTGAAGCTGCTTCACTCTGTTCAGGTAGCCGGACAGCCGATTGTTCAGGGTCCGCAGTGTCTGCTTGTCGTCACCGGGAGCGACGAGAGTTTCCGGGGCGCTCGGAGCCTTGGAGGCTACGGGCTTGGCAGCAGCTTTGTGGATGGGAGCCGAATCTTTTTCTGTCTGGTTGCCCAGCACTTTGCGCAGTCCATCCAGGGTCGACACGGACGCCTTGGCACCCCTTCCCCCGGCTCCACCAAACATGCTGGCAGCGCTGTTTGAAGGCATGATGATCGTTGCTGGATGAGAGAGTGAGAGAGAGCAGACACTGACACCGAGCGTCTAAGGTCGCCTGATGGAGGATGCAGGTAGTTCTTATACTTGTTTTTTTCGCACGAATCCGCCCCCCAGAGACGCCATTGGCCCCGGTGCTCCTGGACAGACTGGTTTAGAGTCGAAATTCAAGTATTTCACGTTGATCTTTCCATTTAATATCGCACTTGTCCTCTCGTGATTGGACGCACTCAGAGTTTGGGGCAGGTGAGGGGTTGTACCTGTCCACTTATAAAGAAGGTGATCTGCAGGGCTGCAGGCGCCTTCTCCCCTCACCTGTTCAGCCACACTCCAGCTCTAAGCTTCAAGCTTCAGTATGTCCAAACCAAGAGACTACAGCAGCCAGTCCTACTCCCCCAGCAGCACGAAGCCGCTCAGAAGCGTCCCGACCGACTATTCATCGGGAAAATCCAAGGAGAAGAACGACTTGGTTGGACTCAATGACAAGTTCGTCGCGCTCATTGAAAAGGTTTATTATTATTATTATTATTATTATTATTATTATTATTATTATTATTATTATTATTGGGTTGTTGTTTTTGTCTTTCTTGTTCTTATTTGTCATAGTGCAACCTTTTGGTTTATATGCCAAAAAATGCTTAACTGGGTAACAACAGTTGAATAATAAGTAAATAAATCCAAATCTGATGAATAAGCAGAGAACAAAATAAATCAATTACGCACGCACACAAAAAAACATCCTGTTTATTTGTCCTTCCGTCTCCGTCTTCGAGGATTATGTTTTTTGTTATATTTAAATGTTCCAAGTCTGCGTCTGCGCGCTTTGTTTTTTACATTTTAATTATTAGTAATTTTTGGATTTTTCATTTATAATTATTTTTCTTTTTAAGTGCTTTTACTGCTATTTGAAAAAGTGCAAATGGCCCATGAATAGTGTTTCCTGTCGGCTCAAACCAATTATGTTACCGGAGGCCACAAAAACAAGTCTAGTTCATTTTCTTCATATGCAAATAATCAGAGTTAGCCTGCACGTTGGATGCCACCTTGTGGAAAAATGAGAAAACTTCAACGTCTAAGGTCAGCAGTGAGTCGCCATCATCACGTGCAGTATGGAGATTAAGGTTTCCACAGAGACACGTTGTTGTGATGCATCCCTACCCACGTTGTCTGTCTGTCTTGTAGGTGAAAAACCTGGAGAATGAGAAGAGACGACTTGAGACAAAGCTGAAGATCCTCAGGGAGCAGGAGGACTACAACGGGAAGGTTGAGTATCTTGTGAAGCAGCTGGAGAACGAGCTGGAGCAGCAGATTGAAAGCTTGAAATCCGACCAGGACAAACTGCAGCCTGAGCTGCAGGAGATCCAGGACGAGGTGGACGATACCAAGAAAAGGTCAGCGAATCACAGGGCGGCTGATTTTACTGGACATGTTGATTGTTGCAATAAAACTTGTAACTTGATCAGTTCAGTATAATTAGTTTTTCACCTTTTTATTTGGAATTGGTTTCAGGTATGAAGACCAGTTGCACAAGAGAGGTGACCTTGAGAGCGACTTTATTGTGTCTAAAAAGGTACTGTGAGCTTTAAAGTTTCATTTCATCACTGTGTCGTCACTGGAGGCACATGTATGTATATTTAATGTGTGTGTTACAGGAAGTAGACGAAGGCCAGTTGGAGGCAGTAGCTCTGGCTGTGGATCTTGAGGACCTGATGAGAACAATGGCCTTCCTCAGGCTCGCATTTGATGAGGTAATTAAAGTGATGAAAATACAGTTAGAGACACTGAATTAACAGTGTTGGTAACTACAAATGATCTTTTTCTTTGTCTCCACAATAACTCACTGTCTGCATGTCTGCCCCTGCAGGAGATCAAGGAGCTGGAGTCACGCATCCAGAACAAAACAGTGGTCCTACAGGACAACTCCAAACGCTCTCTGGACATGGACCAGTTCATCAAGGCTGTTGAGAATCAATATGCTACCATGGCTTCCCGCACCAGGGAAGAGGCTGAGCAGTGGAACCAGAGAAAAGTATTTTTCTATGATTGCTTATATGACATTCAGTCTTACCGCAGATGTTTTGAGTATTTGATCTCCCTGTTCCCACTTTAGATGGAATCTCTGGTCCAAACTGTAGGAGAGCGCGAGCAAGAAGTGCGTGACATAAAGAGGGAGATTTCAGACTTGCTGCGTCTCATCCAGAGGCTTACCTCAGACCTGGAGAGTCTCACAAGGAAGGTTGGTTCCCCTTAGATACATCATTTGGACAGTATTTAGTCAGCACGCACATTGTCCATCTATTCACTGCTGATGTTGTCTTATCTCTGTTTTCCCATCAGGAAGAGGCCCTCATGAATGACCTCGATGATGCTAGAAAAGAGGGTGAGGAAAATCTCAACAAGGCCCGGGAAAATATCGTTCTGCTGGAAGATTTTTTGAAGCGGGCCAGGCAGGACTTGGCTTCACTGATCCGTGATCACCAAGAGCTGCTGAACATCAAGCTGGCCATGGACATCGAGATCAACACCTACCGCAAGCTGCTGGAGGGCGAGGAGCAGAGGTATGTAAGCAGAGGGAGCATCGAAAAATAATAATAAAATACAGTATTATCTAAATGTAGTGCTTGTACTAATATCTGTGTCTGCTCTGTCTCCAGAATGAGCTGCCTAATGCGCCAATCAGGTGAGAACTGACATATAAGTGTATAAATTTTTATTCTTTGTTTTACTAATTCTGTACAAATTTCCCTTTAATAAAATCAAAAATCTGTATCTTCTAAAGACAGTGGTTCCCAATAGTTCTGGCTCATGATCCCTTATCGTGTTCTTTACTCAGGAATAGTTGAGTGATGATTTTTTTTCGTCCTTTTTTTTAGTGTGAATATTGTTGCTTAATATTGTCCTCCAAGCCGCAGTGTGGGATCTGAGCTCCGGCTTTAAAACCACTGAATATAAAGTGATTCATTTCTTTCTAATACACCACTAACAAAGCTTTGTCATCCAATAATGCATCACTGCTGATCAATGTGACTATTTCACATGTCCAAAAAGGCCTCAATTTTGGGCTACGTCCACACGTACCCAGGTATTTTTGAAAACACAGATTTTTCTATGCGTTTGCACCTTTCGTCCACACGTAAACGGCGTTTTTGGTCACTAAAAACAGAGATTTTTAAAAACTCCTGCCAGGGTGGATATTTTCAAAAACTCAGTTGCGTTTACGTGTGGACGAGAAAAACGGAGAAAACGCAGCGTCAAAGGTGTGCGCACTTTTTGACGTCACACTGTTATTGTTTCGGTGAAATGAATTTCTACAATACTGTTACTGTTAATTGTTCTCTCTGCAGTGTTTAAATGCTTACATATACACACACAGTTACTGTCCCGCAACACATACGACTCGGTTCTGCTTCTATGCCCCAGCTTTGTTTACTCTTTCCCACCGAGGCTTCTAGACTTCTGATTGGCCAACATTTCTACACAGATAGGAATATAGCGCCACCTGCTGCTTTGGCATGTTCCTAGCAGCGTTTTCCTTCGTTTTTGGCTTTTATTTATTTATATATTTATGTGTGGACGGGATTTTTTTTTAATAAACGAAAACGGAAAATCTTCGTTTTCAAAAATACGTGTACGTGTGGACGTAGCCTTGGTCATCCAGTAAATCAGTGATGTCAGTAGGAACCAACAGAGAGGTAAATAGAGCAAAACGTTAACATATAAAAAAAAATCAATCTAAAAAAATCAATCAATCAATCAAAAGCGAGCCAAACCAGTAACATCAGTTTCACACACATCAGCATTCTCGTGCTTGATTAATTTTTTTCATCCTACTAAAATCAAACCTCTTTTTTGCTCAGATTTCTAAAAACAAACCAACCAATCCAAGTCCTTACTTGCACGCAGACGTTCACCTGCCGCCGACGCGATACGTGCCAGCCAAACCGAAAGCCACCGAACCCACCCCTGTCCGGGATATCGCCATCACCACGCCCACCATTGCCCCGGACACTACTATTGTCCCACCAGTGTCCCCTGCCACCAAGAAGTGCCTGTTGATCCGGTTGGAAGTGGAAGAAGGCAAACTTGTGTCTGAAAGTTACCAGTACACTGACTGATTGACTGGGACTGTCTGTCACGCTTCTGTCTGCAGCGTTAGAGTTTGTCAGTCAGTCAGAGTCACCGATGGGGCTTTAAGCCAGCTGACATGGTGCCAGAAGAAGTGTGGTCCAATCCATCACACGCCCATATCCGCAAACTGTGAATCAATGTGAATGAAAATGTGAAACTAATTCAAACAAAGTTAAATTTATTTAAATTAAATATCCAGATTTTTTTCATTAGTTTTTTATATATAATAATCTTTTTTAGTTTGTGCTTTCTGGAAGAGTGAGCAGTAACAGCAGCTTCCCGGCAGGTTGAACGTTCGCCTAAAAACTGTGCGTGAATGTGTTCATGTCAAGCAGTGTTTCTGGGAATCTTTTCTTTTCTTTGTTCGTGTTCGCTTGTGGTGCTTTTTTGTTTTTTCTATTTCTCTTAAACATGTGTGAGCGAAATAGGAATCGGGCAGCTCTCTGTAAAAACACTGCAAAGGTTTCTCAGCGACATCAGCAGCAAAATAAGGAACTTGGAGGTTCAAAGGTGCAATTAAAGGAGTGGAGAGGACATATATGCATACGTTTCTTCAACAGGGCTTGGAATGGCTTTTCATGACAACGTAAAAACAAATCAGAATATTTCAGTGGTGCTGTAAGCTGTGCATCTTTACTGTAAGCTGTGCATCTTTACACAATGCTGCAAAGGGATTGTTTTTCTTATGTGTGGGACTTCTTACCTCAGCTTATGCCAAAGTAATCGCAAGTGACATCTATCATTTGGGTGAATGTGTGCAGCGCAATAGCAATAAAATAATTCATGAAGCAAAAATGATTAATGTGTCTGCTGTCTTAATTTCATACTTAATAAGGCACAAAATTATATAAACATATATCCAACCCAAATTCTGGAATTAATCAAGGAATTATCTGTCACATTATCAGTGCAGTGATTCACATGTTTTTATTTACTAGCTGGGCCCACGTCCTCATTTTAGGTTTGACAGCGTTTTTTAGTAGATAAAGGCGAGTGGCTTAAACATGAATTGATCTGCGGTTTGGTCTAACAGCTATTCAACGAAGTATTAAAACCTGGAAGGATAATGGTGAAGAATCATCTGTGAGGAAGACACGAAAAGGTTTGAATGATCGTGAACAGAGATTTGATTAAATCTAATTGTAAGAAATCAACAGTAGAATTCAAAGTTTGGTTTAATAGTGAATGTAATGTACAGCCTTAAGAAAACACTTATCAGTGAAGCCAATGAGAAGGTTTCAGTTTAGGGAACATAAATATTGGCAGCAGTGGAAAAAAGTTGTTGCCTGATGAGTCGCTGTTCCAAAGTGAGAGAAAAATCAGGTTCAGAAGAAAAGTGACCAGTAACGCCTACCAGGCAATCCTGCAGGGGCACTGGGGCAACTACCTTTTTTGGGGGGCACCTTGCCCTCTGATTCCTGTGGATATTCATCAGCCTGAGCTATTTAAAATGAATCATGTCCAACTTATGAAAAAACATCTTTTGGAAAGCTGCGACAGGGTCTCTACAGTCATGTTGGAGCATTAGCAGAGCCACATTAATGAGACATCTTGGCTGTATCCCAATCCAGGGTCTGCAGCTTTAAAGGTCGCATTTTAAGGCCGATTACGTCACAGCGACGCGACGAAGGCTGTCCCAATTCGAAGGCTGCTCAAAATGCGGCCCTCAAATGTGTCCTTCATTTCCCTAAATTTCAAGGACGTGGCGGTGTAGACTTCGTGGCCCAACATATCCCAGAATGCATAGCGCAGCGGTGGGTGTGGATAATTTTGCCGAAAAAAACGGAGGATGAGGGGCGCCGGAGAGTAAACTTTAAGTAAGTACTGAATATTATGTCACTTATTTATGTGCAAATGTTTAATAACGAAGAACATTAAAACATTACTGTTGGCCACATGTCGGCAAAGTCATGTGACATTAGTGACGTTTGTACTAACTTGGTTTTAAAGCCTTTACTTTAAAATATACGCCGTTCAATAGCTGAGCTTAATCAGAGAATGATCAAAGCTCATGTAGAAACAAACAAACAAATGAACAAAAGATTTTCTCCTTCATTTCTGTCAAACAAAGCTGTATGAAATGTTTCCAGCTGTTAGTATCATGGTTGCTAGGCAACCTGGGCAGCGCAACGGAGGCTAGACTGTCCCATTTCACAAGCCTCGCACTTCCGGCCTTAGCGTCTTTAAGTACGCGGCCCTTGAGGATCGTTGAGGCTGCGTACTTTAAGGCTGCAGACCCTGAATTGGGATACAGCCACTGTCACATCTCTGGCATTGTGTTGTCTTTGTTCTGCTACTCCAGGTTTCTAGTTTCCTTATTTCGTGATTTCGTGTCTCTTCTCTGTTCTGTGTTTCTGTCCTTATTATAGTTTCTGCATCAGAGTGCCTTCAGTCCTCACTTCTCAATTATCTTTTCATTTCTTCCTGTTTCACACTGCGGGTTTGTTGTCTCGTGTTTCGGTTTTATTCCTGGTTTTTGTTTCCCTGCTGTGGGATCATCTGCTCTGCCGTCAAGTACATTTTACCTTTACTTGTGTTACCTTTGTCTAATATGCAAGTTTGTCTGATCATGTGAAACATTTAGGTTTAACAAATATACAAAAAATAGGAAATCAGAAAAGCAGCAAACACTTTTTCACCCCACTGTATATCGCTGGGCTCATTCTGCACCTGGGTCCTCTCATTCTTCAACGACAGAACATTTATAAGGGTCTCAGCAAATGTTTTGTTTACTATAATATCAAACTACTTATTAATAGTTTGACATTATATTTATAAAATCTCCAGACCAGAGATGTCAAACTCATCTTACATCATAGGGCCCACACAGCCTACTTTCCACTTCAGTGGGCCAGACCAGCAAAACTCCCTTTTCTGCAGCGTAAAGATGTTTAACTACACATTTAATCTAATTTAATATCAGAAAAAGAATTGCAATTTTAACAGTAGGTCTTGGTTTTTCTACATGATAAAGAAATGCTGCTGTAGTTAATGAAAACAATCTATCAGTATGTGTAAAATTACAGAAAAGGTTGTGGTAGCGTACTAACCAGGCGCTCCTGCAATTACAATTACAGAAGAGTAATTCATGTTTAATAAATCAGAATAAAAAATGTTACTATTATAGAAACTTCGGTCTTATTGTTTATCTGTAACGTTGGTATAATATGAATGAATATGGAGGAGATCTTTATCAGCAGGAGAAGCTGTAAAAACTATGAACATACAGTTAAAAGTCCTAAATGTGTGCCCTTGTTTACATTTTCCAAAGATGCCCAGTGGGCTGGATTTAAGTCTTTGCCAGGATAATTCTGGTTCTGGCCCTCGGGCCTTATGTTTGACACCCTTGATTTAGACACATTTAAAGCCCGGTGCATATGTTAGATGAATATATCAGCAGGTCTCCAGCTGATTAAGATAAAAGTGAGTCTTTAGCAGATTAACTGGAGCCCAACAGTCTCATCCTGTTCCCTGCTTCCCCTCCCGGTTCTCCTCTGTCTTTCTGATTCACATGTACATGATATTCCAGTCTACATAACCACTGGAATATCCATTGGAACAAGGCTTAGCAACACACCTTCCTTTGACTCTGGCTTTACAAATGTCAGTTCAGTTCAACCTTCCACTTAATTTGATTTGAGTCTCTTTTCCACCCGCACACTGTTTGCAGACATTTAAAACCTCATTTTGATTGACTGGGGAATCAAGCACCACGTGTTCATGTTAACATGTTTAATCAAGCCTCAAATACAAAGCTCATTTCCCCTGCGTGGATCTAGAGGCAGCAGATGTTTCTCGTGCCACCTTTTTAAAAGGATTCACTACTTGCAATGATTTGTCTCATAAAACAGAAACAAGAACATTGTAGTTTTGTGGATTTTTATGTAATAATTATTTCTTCTTATTTTTTTCACCACGTGTCTCTCCCCTGTGTGTTTCTAGATGTATTACGGACCTCTTCAGCTTGCATACCAGTACATAGATAAATACTGGTGAGGGAACTAGCAAATATTACGGGGGAGGGGGGTGCCAGATGGAAAAAACTCCAATTTGATGTCCAGAGCGAGCATTACAATGAGCTATGAAATGTACATCTGACACAAGGACATTTCAACAAACCTGCAGTTAGAGAAGATTTACACCCAGCTGTGATGTTCTGCAGGCACTCACTGTTTGTAGTAATACAATTCAAATAAACAGCATACTCGATAAACATCAGTGTGTTAGTAAGCTGACATTAGCAGTTGTACCAAAGTGGTCGTGCCTAATTAGCTTCAAGGTTGCCAGCAATTTCTTGAGACCAACAAGAGATGGTGGTCTTTGACTTGCAGCATGGTGGTAATTCTCCTCTGAGTCATGCCAACATAAATGGGATTTAAGTTAGCCATTTATATTTTTTTCCAGGGCTAACAAATAAAGCCAATAAGGAAGAACTAATAATTGCAATTCCTCTGGTGGCCACTTAAGGCAAAAACCTGTCAGTCCCCATAGACTCCCATGTTAAAATTTCCAGAGCTCCAGCAGAGCAGTCATTATGGACACGTGACACTGTCAGGCCAAGTGAATATGCCTAGACACACAATCCTGACCATCTGTGTGTCTAGGGCTAGTCCTGACCATCAAGCAATCACCGGTTGCTAGGGGAGATTTTATATTTCATGGCAAGTTGACCAGTGGTGTCTGGAAGTTGTTGGCAATAAATCTGAAGACAAGTGCTAAAGCCACTATGCAAAAAATGTGTGAGATGTTGTTTGCTGTTGCTGTGTGAAATTGGCCACAAAGAAGTATACAGTACTGCACCAAAAGCCTTCTTGCAATTACTTTGGTCACTAATAGGTCGCCAGAAATACGAATTGTCTGCAAAGCACCTGCCAGGTCTCCGAGCTCTAGTAGAATTGCAAAAAGTAAGACAAATGGAAAATGGAGACTATTTGCATTCAAGTAAAAGTTACACCTCATGTGGGCTCCAGCACTGAGGCAGAATATTTATTTTGAAAGCAAATGATTACGGTTTCCTGTTTTCATTAAACTTTTTTGAGTTTCACTATAGTAGTTAGTGAGGGTTTGCATACAAGTAACAAGGTTTTTGGTGCAGCACCCTGAATGGAAGAGTCGCGTCATCTCCATTCACTCCAACGGACCATTTTTTACACCAACACTGGACCGTGGAGCCTCACAATAGTGCCAGAAGTTAGCAACATACGCTAACATACCATCAAAATATAGCTGCACAGAAGATTGGGATATACTTTTTAAAGGTAAGATGTTTAAAAGTAAAATTCCATGCTGTCAGTACACTCTGATAAAATTAACTTGTGCCATACAATGCATGCCTAATATATTGGTAGGTCTACCAAAACATTAGGAGATTTAGATGCTGTAAAAATTGACGGCCTGTCACTTGATTTAAATTTGCTGCAAAGCACAGCTGGAACTATTTGAAGTCTCCTTGTATCACATGACAATTCTAACCATAACCTCTCTGACACAACTTACTCAATGGCTCTACCTCTTTGTTACCAGTTTTACCTCGTGATTGCTAGCAATCTTGAAGAACCACTTGGCAACCAGTTAGAAAATTCTATGTTTCTGACGACTTGACAGATGATTGATCAATAAGTTCATTATGTCATGAGAGACAATTACAAGGTTGAGACAATTTTGACAAACAGCTACATGCTAGCTGTGTGCTAGGCTACAGCTAAATTGAATAACAAAACGGAACCACAATGCTGTTGGAACATTTTTAAAAGGAACTATCTGAGAAATAATTTGCTGTACTAACACCCCATCCAAGAAGTTTGTTCTTTAGTTTTGGTGGGTGAATTTGTTGCACTTATTTTAGTGAATATATGTATCTGTGTGTTGGACCTGTGAAGTCTACGATTCACCTTACTTACCAGATTTGCTAGCATTAGTTGATAACCTAGCAAACCACAATCTCGTTCAAAAATGTGCATCTTTTAGCGATTTTTTTATTATTAATGCTGAAAGACACCAGTCACTTAAGGTTAGGAAAATTCGGAATACTTTAAGAATATAATGGAATTGTGCCAATTTAGAAAGTCCAAGCAGAACACCAATAACTGTTTGTCCAAAATGCACGTAAAAGGCTTTCAGAGGAAATGTTTATTCTAAAGTTCTAAGAGGTAACGTAAGAGGTTCACCTATAGTTTCATTTACATAAGCAGAACATATTTGTACATGCACAAAAACTAAGATTTCTATGAAATAAAAAAAACACAGAGTCATTGTCTTTATATTAGTAGTGCCTTACTTCTGTGTCATTCTAAACCGCATAAAATACTAAAAAGCGGATGTATTTCTTTGTGAGCTCAATTTGTAATATTTAACATAAGTCAATTTCAATACCAGTGGAAAAATCTGTGAGCAAGATAGTGAAAAGTTATCAAATGAGGATAGTTTTCTCTTTAAAAAAAAAAAAAGTCCTGCAAAATGTCTATTACAGACTAGGTCCTGTGTTTTCAAGATGGTTAAAATTCCTTCCAGAACTTAATCTGCAGAATAGCAAAACTGAGCACTTTATTCACTTTTATACTTCTTTATTCTTATTTGGTTCCAGTCGTCCTCTTTCTAGTTACCTTTGCTAATATGGATATGCCTAACAATGGAAAACTTTAAGAAACTGACACTTCAAAACCTAGAAGTAATAGTGGTAGAACATTAGGGGACTTTTATTTTATAAAACACTGATAAATAAGTGTCCACGTGAAATGGTAAATGGCCTGTATTTGTATAGCGCTTTTCTAGTCCCTAAGGACCCCAAAGCGCTTTACACATCCAGTCATCCACCCATTCACACACTGGTGATGGCAGCTACATTGTAGCCACAGCCACCTGGGGCGCACTACGGGCCCTCTGACCACCACCAGTTGGCAACGGGTGAAGTGTGTTGCCCAAGGACTGTCCAAGCCGGGGCTCGAACCGGCAACCTTCCAATTGCAAGGCAAACTCCAAACTCTTGAGCCACGATCGCCCTCTAGTAGATGTGGGGGTTTTCTGCTGTAGAGCCATATTTCTTATTTCTCTTTCAGTGGTCCAGTGGCTTTCTGTAGAATATATTCATAAATATTTAGATAAACCAGTATCATTTCAGACTGTGGCTTCCTCTGATGCCTGTGTCCTTGGCCTGCACCTGCCTCTGAGTTTCTGGAGAAGTTTTAACGCAGGTTCTGTGTATTGTCTGTTGGCCAAGCCCAGCACAATCGGCACTACAGCCATGCTTCCAATACCAGTGCAGGACAGCACAATGTGAGTGGTAGAACTCCGCTTGGAGTCGCTGACCACCAGTGCTATGGAAACATGCATGTAAATGAGGTAGGGAACCCAGCAGGCGAGAAAAGTCAGCGACACTGCTACCACGCAGCGCGTGTACCGCAGGTTCAGCTTTTGTTCCTGGTCAGAGGCCTGACTTCCTCGCTCCACCGAACGATGGAGGCGGCATATGTCCTTCAGCTGGCCTCGAGTGATCCACAAAACATGGCCGGTCATGGCGGCGATGGCCAGAATAGCAGGTAAAACAAGTCCATACACCTCCAGGAAGATAAATGCATTGGGGAACACCCTCTTGTACGAGCAACAGCTGGTTGTATTTGCTAAGCAGTTTGAAAATGCCGTTAAATTTTGGGTACTTTCACAGCAACTGTTAAAATCTGACCCTGTCCAGTTATTCCAGCCAAAGGCAGGTAGAGCTGCATACAAAAGTGCCGGAGTCCACACCACAAGCAGCGTTAAGGGAAAACTGCGATGCATCCACAGGTTATTGTAATGCAAGGGGTCAATAATGCATATGTAGCGTTCATAGTGAACCATTACCAGGTTGAAGAGGAACGCCAAGAAGAGGAAATTTGGGAACACGTGAGCCACCAGACAGGAGCTAAAACTTAAATGCCTGTTTAGACCCATCAGCGGTATGAACGGCAGTGCCATGCCCGTACACAAGTCGGCTACTAACAGGCTGAGGAAGAAGTAGTTGGGCGTGTTGTGGAGTTGGCGGTTCCAGGAGATGCCCAAGATGATGACGAGGTTGGCCAGGATGATGGAGGTCGACAGGGGAATGGTGATGATGTAGATGAGTTGCTCTTCAGAGAGCAGAACATAGGAGTCGTCAAAGTCCATCGTTAGTCTTTATAAACAGATATCTGCATATGAATATGCAGACTCTGTCAGCAGGGGAAAAGATTTTCAATATAAGCTGCTCGTAGTTTGAACACCACTGACCAGTCTTGAGTAAGCAGGACTGGATTGCTTTCAATTAAACAGTCCACTAGGAGACCAATGTCAAAACCACCTCTTATCATATATCAGCAAGTTAGCATTTTAAGCTTAATTCACACTGAGAGTTTGCCCCATGAGGTTTAGTCCAACTAGCTAACGGTTCCCAGATTGACCGATTGTAGGTGACTTTCTTCAACTTCCTCTCATCTGCAGCCACCCTGTCAAGGTACCCTATAAGGAATGAGAAACAATGATAGTATAAGCAGAGGAGACCACAAAAACTGAAAAAAAAGGTTAGATGTGAGAGTTACATGTCTGATGTCAGTTAAGAGCATCTGCTAACCTATCTGGAGTACATGCAGTTATTTATTTGTGGAGAAACATAAGGAGGTGAATAAAGATCAATTATTAACAATTTGGTTCCTTTTCTGGTTTCAGAACAGGAAGAGAATGATGCCTGAGCACTGAGTCGATAAGGATTAACTGTAATAAAGTGTAAGACCTACTAGAAACAACATAAAATAAGTTCAAAAGCAAAACTAACCAGAATTTAACCTAGGATAACAATAAACAACAACTATGCCTTGTTAGTCTTGCACAACAGTGTATTGTAAGAAAAACGATTTAAAAGTTTCTCATTTGTTTTACAGTGACACAATTTTAGTGCCTTAAAGCAAGACTATGTGTCTTAAACTTGTGAAGTAAGACCTAAAAGTTATTTCAAGCTTTTAACCAGGTCATTTGAGCCTACGCGGTCACCACTAGGGCTGGGCCATATTATACCTTTCACGGTAATACCGGTATAATGTTAGGCAACGATAAGGAAATTAAATATCGTGCTAGAATATGGGTAAAACATACATGCCTTTGTTTTCATACGCTTATGGCGAACAGGCATGGCGGCGACGGAGAATGAGAAGGGCGAAAGCGGATTGTCGAATGAATCAGATGAACCAAAATTGGTTTGTAAAAATGCTGCAACTTCAGTGGTGTGGAACTGGTTTGGTTTTCATCCGTCAGACACACAACAAAGCAAAAAATTTTTGTTGAACATGCAAGCGGGCCGTGGGGGCAAAGGGAGGAAACACCACAAACCTATTTCATCATTTGAACCAGAAGCACTTGTTGGAGTACAACAAAGCTGTTAAAGCACATGAAGAAACGTCCGCTTCAACTAGCGTGGTGGTGAGACCAAAGAAACAATCGGCGTAGCTTTAAATAGCTGCACCTAGGACTGAAAAAGAAAACATTTGGAGATTACTATTTTATTGCTGTCAGCGTGACGTTAACGCCATAACTGCATTAACGGGGCAAATCTCTGTTAACGAGTTACCGCGGATTGCCCCGTGCATGGGGCTGAACGGTGTCAACGCGCTAACGAGCTAACCGCGCTAACGAGCTAACCACGCTAACGAGCTAACCACGCTAACGCGTTGAGGCCTGAAATCCTTTCATTTTCTCAAAAAGTCGACAGTGCGCCTTATGGATGAATTCTGGTTGTGCTTACTGACCGCGAACCGATTTTATGTGCTACACGGTGCTCAGAAACCTTTCAAAAAATGTTTTGGTACGACTTTGCTAAGCTACAAGGCCGCACCGCTTGATGGATTGTTGGAGCATTACAGCTACCGAGGAGCCTGGCGGAGTGATACGTACTCTGCTTCAACGTAATATTACTGTATTGAGTGTGTATAAGGACCATAAATGGCACCTGTCAGAGACACGGTTACAAAGAGGGTTTCAAACTCCAGGCTGTCAGTCACGCAGTAGAACCTGGGAACAGAGCAGCTGCTTGTTATTATGCTCAGCGTCTGTTAGTTTACATTTTGACTGCACGATTGTGAGCTTTTTGTTATGCACAAAAACAACATTGTTTTCTTTTATTTATGGAGCATTATTATTTAATAAATGCTGATCATTTATTTCTGAGTAATTGTTTCATGTACATCTACGCTGTATGTTAATAAATGTGCCTGTGTGAGATTTGGGACACAGCTTTAACTAAGAACTCTCTTTTTGTTCGTACTTTCTGGCTTTAAAAATATCGAGATATATATCGTATATCATCGATATACCATCCAGCTAAAGAGTATCGAGATATGATTTTTGGGTCATATCGCCCAGTCCTACTGCATCTCTAATGACAAAAGTAGCAAATGCTGGGAGGAACTAACTAATGCAGTGATGCATTGTTTAGCCAGGGATATGATGCTCATTCAGCATGTGGAAAGAGAAGTCAATTATATCGTCAGTTATATTGTTATTGCAAATTTTTAAATATATATCATGATATATATTTTTGGCCATATTGCCCTGCCCTAGTCACCACAAACGTCCAGAGGCAACTCGGGCCTACTGCAAATAATGTGGTAAAATTGAAATTGATTTATTCCCTCTATGGAGGGCCGATGAGGAATTTGGTCTCAAGGACCAAGGAAAAGTCGGAACGCCTCCAGAACGAAAACAGACGGAATGAAAGTCTGAGCACATTTCAATCAGATGAAGTTGACAAGAAAGTGACAAAGTGGAAAAGGAAATTAGCGTGAGTACACGCTGTGCTACATTCAGCGCGCTTGCTATTTATATTCAGATCTAGAGATCGCATTTTGCTCTCGTATGAGTGAGCAGCTGAGTTAGACGCGCAGTCCGACAAAGTGGTTTACATTAAAAATAAACTCACACACAGCAAGTTAAATGAGCAAGAAAAACGCCGACAGCTGTAGCCTGCAGTGCTGGATACGAGGCACATGTCATTTAATAATTCATCAGCTGGGACTCTGCAGTTACAACAGCTTTTGTGTGTATTATAACTCACAGAGTGATGCATATCCTGTCACAGTTAGTTTATAGTCAGGGGAAAATGTGCAGATTCTCACAGTGACCTACAATAAACCACACCCATGTGCTGCACGCATGTTTTATATCACCTGGTTTAAATCCTTTGAAAATAAAAGTTTTATAGCCGTTAAAAACAGGAGCATTTTCTATAACCGTCCAACACTTTTTACACAGTGATGCACTTTATGTTTGACACGTGAATGTTTGCAGCATTCATATACATGTAAAAAACTCGGTGATGGGATTTTAATGGTATCAAAGTCCTGTTACAGTCTCAGCAAACAGTCTTTAAAAGGTCTTAAAAGGCGAATACACAAAAACACATTGATTTTTTTAACAACATCGCCTTAATGTGTTATAATGCTTCTGAGAAGCTTTGAGGGCTTCTTGAAATTATTTTTCAAGTCATTTTCCAGAACTTTCCACTATTAAAAAGTGCAGAAGCCAGTCATGCATAAAATAAAATTGTGTTGTTTTAAACTGTAGATTTTTAATGGAGAAAAATATTAGATCACATCAGAACAGCATCGTCTGCAGATAACATGTCAGTACATAAAATATGTTTCTGAAACAAAAAAAACAAAAGCATCAATAAAGCCTTTACCTTTTTGTGATGAATAGTCCAGTCATGTATGTTTGTGAGGAGAATTTAAAAGTTTAATGCAGTCCACTCTCTTCTTCTGGTAACTTATTATTTCTCCTTTGTATCATTCCCAGCAGCTATAAACACTAATGAGATCCACCATAAACTACTTTCTTTACCCTTTAAGATCTCCTCAGTGAACCTGACCCCAGCAGCCTTTGCAAAACCTAACCACAAACTAAAAAAGAGGCAGAGTGAGCAGCCAAGTGTGGCTTCCTCTCTGATGCTTTAAAGGGGAAGTGCACTCTAAAAGGAGGAGGCGGCAGTTATGCTAAAAGTGTCTTTTCCTGAGGCGGAGCTGCTGAGGATGAAGATGAGGCCCCAGAGCCCACTAACGTTGACCAACTAATTCATTTTTTTGTTGGCCCTCACATTAATCAGCCCAGATATTTTGCTCCACTGTTCATGAATGAAAGAGGATAACACTGTTATCACTGCAACCTTAAAAAGATAAGAACATTCCAGGTTACTATCAGCCGGCATGGCATGTGAACCACCTCCATTTTTCCATTTCAGCTAAAGCAAATAAGGAAATTAAATCAGCTTCTTTTATATATCAATTTATAACTTTATACATATCACTTTTATTTTCTGACATACACCTGGATTATCTCTGCGTGCTTTGTGATACTCTTTAGTTAAATAACCTGCAGTTAGCAGAACAACAAAAATCTGTTTTTTAATATTATTATTATTTAATATTTATGTGCTTTAAAAAGACGCTCTATCTATATGATTGAGATCTGGTAATTGTGGAGGTCATTGGATTATACTGAAATCTTTTTCATGTTGAAGAAACCAGTTTGGGATCATCTGAGCTTTGAGACATGGCACGTTATCCAGTGGAAGTCATTAAGACTGTGGTCATAAAGGGATGGACGTGGTCACCAGTATTACTCAGGTAGGCTGTGGCACAGTTGATACTAATGGGTCTAAAGCAGGGGTGGGCAATCTCAGTCCACGAGGGCCGGTGTCCTGCAGGTTTTAGATGTGTCCTCGAACCAACACAACTGATTTAAATGGATAAATTAGCTCCTCAACATGTCCTGAAGTTCTCCAGAGGCCTGGTAACGAACGAATCATGTGATTCAGCTGTGTTGACCCAGGGTGAGATCTAAAACCTGCAGGACACTGGCCCTCGTGGACTGAGATTGCCCACCCCTGGTCTAAAGCATGCAGGGAAAATATCACTGCACATACGTAGAAGTTGTTTTTACCAAATCTGAATGTCACAGCAAAACCTCATCAGGCCACGGATCGTTTTTTTGGTCCTCTATCGACCAATTTTGATGAGCCTGCGTATAATTGTATCATCAGATTCTTGCATTTACCTGACAGGAGTGGTAAGTAGTATGGTCCACTGTTTGCTGTTGTAGCCCATCTGTTTCAAGATTTGAAATGTGGTCCAATCAAAGATGCTCTTCTACAAATGTTGCTTGTAGCAAGTGGTTAGATTTACCTTCTTTTCGGCTCAAAGCAGTCACACCATTATCCTTTGACTTCTGACGTCAGCAACACATTTTCCCCATGAGAACTGTTGCTCATTCTATAGTTTCTCTTTTTCAGGCCATTTTGTTGCTAGAGATGATTGTGTGTTAAAATCCCAGCATATCAGCAGTTTGTAAAATATTCAGAACAGTCACATTTAAGTAATCTAAATCACCTTTCTTCCTGACACTAAGTTTAAACTTTTGCAGGTGGTCTTGATTATGTCTACATGTTTAAGTGTATCGATTTGCTGCCATGTGATTGGCTAATTAAGGATTTCCATTAAGGAGCAGCTGAACTAATGTACCTAACAAAGTGGCCAGTGGTGAAAATCATATTCACCTTGTAAATAAAAAGTTTCCAACAACAAGATATAGTTTCAGCCAATCCGAACAGCCAGATGCACTGACCAACAGGAGAATTGTGTTACTTTAATGGTATGAAATAGCTATATTCCTACTGTTTTCAGTATAACGAACCATACGTTGAAATTATTTTCAAAAGGTAAAATAAGATGATGTGACCTATATGTACATTAGTGTATACAGCAGCTGTCACACATGTACAATATTTAAACACTGGTGGATGGAAGGCCAGAAGTGACCTGCTTTATTAGCCAAACACAGAGTCCTCCTTCCCTTCTACTTTTGTGCAGACCTACGGTTGTATTGATGGACGAGCTCCAATCAGATAATGGGTTTTAAACACAAACGTTCCTGAGGCCGGGACATCTGGAGAGACACTACACAGAGAGGACAAGAAAGCACAACATCTTCACATAACAAATGAGAAGATGGTGCATCCTGGATTTCTCGGAAAACCAGATCCCACTCAACATCAAATCAATCTACTGGTTTATTATTATATACAATGGAAGAATGTAATGTGGTCGGGATAATAGTGCCCAGCTGGCTTCTGTGGAACTTCTCTGTTTGTTTTGTCACTTTTTTTCACATCTTCCACTTTCTATCAATTTTTTCACTTAACATATCTTTAGAATTATTTTAACAACGATGTTATTGACATCATTTTAAAAGCTCTGTTTCTTATGAAGTCAGTTTTTTGTTCTATTACAAACCCAAAATGCAATTACAATTACATTTTTGGATTACCATAAATTATATTACAT
The DNA here is from genome assembly GCF_963576455.1 of Neolamprologus multifasciatus. NCBI lineage: Eukaryota > Metazoa > Chordata > Actinopteri > Cichliformes > Cichlidae > Neolamprologus > Neolamprologus multifasciatus. The sequence continues at coordinate 40,127,828 of NC_140460.1, read as the reverse complement.
AAATATGTCTAATTCTCTGAACCACACAAACAAACAAACAAAATTGTAAATCGTGATATAATAACAATGTGCAGCGACACTTTAGCTAGCTGAGTGATGGTCAGGCTAAACCCATTCAATACTTTCATGTTTAAAATACTTTTAACTCAATTTTAATTCTTCACTAGAGAAACTCACTTTGTTATACCACATGAAACACCTACATATTAATGATACTGTTAAAATAAAAGTAACAAAGCTAACGACTCTGCCTTAGCTAAAAGCTAGCCTAGCTTGGTAAGTATGTGAACTGTCATAGAATACCAAGAATTTGCACATTTTAATATGCATCATTTATCAATGAACTATTCATATATAATTTACATAAATACTTTAGAAATCTGTTAAAAACTTAAAAGTAAAACATGCATCGTTACTTATAAGTCAAATAACAACGTGAATATTTATTTTAATACCCAAATTTGAGCAGGTTTAATCATGCATAACGTTCACAACTAAAATTATTCTTCCTGTTCACCAATTTAATAAATAACTGTAATTTGGCATCTTAATCAAAGATAATAATTTTCTTTATAATTTTTTCCTCTTTTTTATGAAACGGTAAATTTGAAAATTCATGATTAGCAACAATAATTATATCTTGTAACATTTAAATTAAAATGCTTGCGTATACTGGTGAATTACAAAAAGATAAAATGATTTTGTTCATTACCAGTATTGTTAATTTAGGGGAGCTGTAACAAAAACATTGGGTGGAGCTCTAATAAAAAAAATTAATGCTACATGTAGATCTACAAAAAATGATGTAGCTTGTAGATCCCTTACCCTCATAATTGAGTACTACAAAGTTTTATATGCCAACTTTAAACCTTAGTAAAAAGAAGAAACAATCATTGAGGTTATGTAGCTCGTATATATACTGATTCCTGAAGCTTCTTCTTGCCCTGATTGTTTCTGTGGTTACTGCTCTCTGCCTTTGTGAGGTGGTATTGTTAATGGATTTGTCACTTGCCTCCTGTTCCTCCACTTATGTTTACCTTGGCATTAGCACCTGCCTTTCTCTGCTCGGCCGATTTGTTCAGCATCTGTTGTCAGCACAGCACTTCTCATCGAATACCAGCTGCAATTTAATATATCAAACTGTGGCCCCATCAAGGTCTAAAGGTGGAAACCCATCTAGCCTTTGTATTTGGCCTCCTGCACCTGTAAGGCCAAATACACTGTGACAAATGATCTGCTGGTCAGTTTGTACTGCATACTTTACAACCTGAATATAAAAGAGAATGAAAGCACTTTTCCATTGGTTTAAATCCCAATGTCATATCTGCCAAAACAATGTACCACAATGCACAAACGTTCATGCGTGCAACTGTTTGACTGCCTGTCAGGGTGAGTTATTCATGTATAACCACAGATACAGACAACACTGCAGGACTGAGGTACAAGGAAGAACCACTTGTGCGCAGGATACTGGCTGACGCTCGTTTTCGTCATCCTAAAGACAGGCTGAGAGAGGAGAGGAGGAGCAGAGGGCAGAAACAACAGAACAACTGAAGGTGAAGAACTGAAGAAAACCAGTGTGATTCAGTAAGATACTTTATTAACGTCCAGTTGTTCTTCTCAGTGCTCACTCCTGAATCTTTTTCTCATCAATACGTGATTGCACACTGAGTCCTTTAACTCTACTTTCTAGCAGATGCAACAATGCAGTACAACCTCATGACCTTTGTGTGTAATAGACCTGTCTCACACTAATGTAAACACATAAGGTCAAACTGGCTTTCTATTTTAATAAGCAACACAGAGACTGCTCAGCTAATAATGTGTCTCCTGATTGTGAAAAATATGGTTCAGGCTACTAAAGTGCCTGAAAACTTGTTTCACTGTGAAATTTAATTATTACAAGAACGTTCACATAAACTAAACTGAGCTTTTCTTTTTTGTTTTTTCATGCCACACTGCTGACACTTCTCTTACCACTGCAACCACTTTGGACTTTACCTTCAGCCCCTGGTGTTGTCGTTTTCTTCACCTCATTCTTCTTCTGCTCTTTGTCAACCACCATTATGTCTTTATGGTGGCCAGCAGCTGCTTGTCTGTCTTGACTCCACCTTAAAGTCCCACTGGACCTCAGCCCTGCTGTTGTCATCCAGCTGTGTCTTCCATACTGTCTCAATAATATTGAGGTCCAAGCTCTGGGGAGGCCCATCCATGACTTACTGTGTTTTGATCTATTCAGATATGCTTTTAATGTATTGGCAGTGTGTTTGGGATCGTTGCAGTACCAAAAAAAAAAAAAAAGATACCTTCCAGATGGTATCGTATGATTGATCAATATCTGACATTACTTTTCTTCATAATTTCATCAGTTTTCACAGGATCTCCAACACCATTGGCTGAAGTGCTGCCCTAAGCCACGACAGAGCTCCACCGTGTCCTACACATGGCTATAGACACTCACTGTTGTCCTGCTCTCCTGACCTTTGGTCACCATTTGAACCAAAACTGTAAACTTTGGATTCATGACTCCACCACGGATTTTCAGTCCAGTCTTTGTACCTCAGTCTTTTCTTCCTGTTTCCCTTCATTAAGGATGGCTTCTTGACAGCCAGCCTTCCACTGAGACCATTTCTGATGAGGCTTCGGTGAACAGCAGATGGAGGAGCTGAAGGTCCACATACATCCTTCAGGTCTTTGCTGGATTCTTTTCCCATTTCTTGAGGTCATGACTTTCAGATACACCACTGTTCATCTGCTGTAGATTTTTCTGCCTGCTTCTGTCCTCTGATGCAGCGGTCCCCAACCCCCGGGCCTCGGACCGGTACCGGCCCGTGAGTTGTTTGGTACCGGGCCGCGAGAGTTGAGGCTCAGGTGTGAAATGTATAGTTTTCAGGGTTTTTATCAGTTTTCAGAGTTATTTTGATATCGTTTACTCAGTTTTCCTGGGTCTTTTCACGTGTGTTATGAATAAATCTTTTTTTCGGTACCGGTACTAGTTTTATTTTGTTGTATTTATCCGCGACACCTTAAAGGCCGGTCCATTGTCGGCCATAAACCGGTCCGTGGCGCAAAAAAGGTTGGAGACCGCTGCTCTAATGTCTCCTAAAGAATTTAAGGAGACGTTGCACACCATGCTGAGATACACCAAGTTTTCAGCTAATAGCTGTTTGGGATTTACATTGTTGGTGTGAAAAAGTACTTTACCTGTCAAACTGTATTATCTATGGGATTTTCAGACTCAACTGAAGAAACTGGGGGAAAATGGTGTTTTTGGAACAACCTGCTGGTAACAAAGTACTCGGAGATAATGGATCTTTAAAATTCTTGCACAAGTGCATAACTCAAAGGTCATCCTTTGAGTTATGCACTTTTTTATTATTGATTCATAGATCAGCCATAAAAAGCTTGGACAAAAAAAAACAAAACAAAAAACAAACCACTCCCTGTTTGAGTTTGCATTCATCAACCTGAGTGTCCACGTCACCCACCTGCCTGTCTGGTGGAGTGACAGTAACATCCTGTCAGCCTTCTTTGGCTGGAAGGTAAAAACTAATAAGTCAGTCTAGCTGATCGGTGGCAAAATATTTTAAACATAAGGGGCGGCGTGAGACTTTTGCACAGTAGTAGATTAGTGTTCAATAGACATGGTTAATGTTAAAGTGAAGTTTATTTACAAAATGAATTGCAGACAGAAGGATTTAAGGCTCCTAGGTGACAATAAACTTCTTAATCCAATCTGTTTTTAAACTTCAAACAACTAAATTAATTATTTTCAAAGTCAAGTTTTCTGCTTTTATTTTAAATCTAAGCTGCAGTTTGGGGAAAATCTGCTTTCACTGGGCGCTGTGACCTGTTCAGACTGACTCACATCCTCTTTGTTAAATCTGATTTCGAGATAAAACAGATGTAAGATGAAACTGAACCAACTAGAGACCAAAGAGACCACTTGAACTAAAAGAAGTTCCAGTAAGTTGCAGGCTTTCCCATCAAAATGACCTCATGCTTCATCATGCAGCTCGTCATCACTGATAAATGTAAGAAACTTGAAGTTTGGAGCAAACACAAGAAACAAGTTCTAAGTGTTACCAAGAAGAAAGTATATTATTTATTTTTTGTATTTACAGTTCAGTTTACATTAAAAAAAAATCTGAGAGCTGAGACGACACATCATCCTCTTTTCTGTATCGTTTGATCTCTAAACTCATTTGGAGGACAGAACATAACAGCGGATGTCAGAGGCAGGACACTATGATGCATCAACGCTTCGACTTTATCACTGACAAGTGTTCTGGGACAAAAATAGTGAGAAACATTTTGTTTTAAAGAATCTCAGAGTTACTTGGAGAGGCTTAAACATCTGCCCATGAAGCAAACATCAAGTATGAGGACAAAAGAACAAAAAGTAAGAATAATCTTTTGGTTGCTACAGTCCTACAACAAAAACCAGATTAGAATCATTCAAGAGCACACGAGAGCATTTTAACATCCTGAGGAGAAAAGTGAACGGGAACAAAGTCTCATCTCCTAAAATATTCTCTCTTCTCTTTGATTTGTCTTTTGTCTCGACTTTTACCGATCGGGTCTTTGGAGGCAGAAGACTTTCACCTGGTTGTCTCCTGAAGCGGTTACAGCAAGAGTGGCTTCCCTGCGGAGACACGAGGACGGCCAGGATGTGATTAAGAGACAGTGGAAACAAAGAGTAAATATTTATTTGAACCCTGCTCACAGTGGCTGAGTTCACATGGATTTTTATTATAAATAGTGCAGAAAAAGAAAAAAGCATACGGAGGCAGACTCGGGCGGATTATCCTCATAACCAGGCTGTATGCAGGAGACTGGTTTGTGTTGTTGTTTTAATGCCAGGGACAGCGGTCGTTCAAGCAGCTCAAACTCACACTCATGTGTAATCCTGGAGCTGAAGCTGATCTCAGTGCTTTTAACTGGAGAACCTCATACTGGGGGTTCGTGATGTAATTTGATATGCATCTTCAAGTAGCTTTACAAACCACCTCATCTGCTCCTCCTGCTGAGTACGATCTGTCATCAATGACGTCAGCGGTGCGCTGTGGGGTCTTTCTGCTGCTCTTTTCACCTCTGGATTTCCACAGGGAGAACCAGAGTGGAGAAGAGCAGCATCGAAAACATCAACATGCAGTGGGAGGGTGGGAAATTCCCAGAGCCGTGTTTTACAGATGATGTGGTGTGCTTTGGATCATGAGCTGTTCCACACTTTCTCCATACTTTTTCTTGGTTTTCCCAAACTGTGCTGGCCTTAGATGGTTTTTAGGAGAGTCAAATCTCGGCCTTCTATTCTTGCATCATGAGCTGTTGCACCTTGCAGTGAATCCTCTGTATTTACTGTCATGCAGTCTTCTCTCTTTACAGTAGACTTGGATGTGCCTGCCTCCTGGAGAGTGTTGTTCACTTGGTGGGCTGTTGTGAAGAGGTTTCTTTCCACCATGGAAATGATTCTGTGATCACACACTACTGTTGGACATCCAGGTCTTTGCTGAGTTCACCAGTGCTTTCTTGCCATCTCAGGATGTAACAAACTGATTTCGGCACTGCTAATATTGCAGCAATTTCTCAGATGTTTTTGTTTTGTTTTTGCAGGGTGGCTTGTTTTACCTGCATGCACAGCTCATGTTGTCTGTTTGCAGCAACATCTTTCAAATGCAAGCATCACTGCCCATGAAATAACATTCGAGTCAATTTTCCAGTTACTTTGGTCCCTTTAAAAAGAGGGTGGCACACGTTAGGGAGCTGAAACTTTTCATCTAATTTGAAGGTGTATACCCTTAAATGAAAGCTGTCAATTTAATATTACACAAAGACAGCATGAGTAAATACAAAATGCAGTTTTGAAATTATATCATTTATTAAAGGGGAAAAAATACCCATACCTACCTGGTCCAGTGTGAATAAGTACGTGCCCTTTAAACCTAATAACTAGGGATGGGTATCGTTTAGGTTTTATCCGATACCGGTGCCAAACCGGTACTTTTGAAACGGTGCCGGTGCTTAAACGGTGCTCAAACCGGTGCTTAAAGAATGGAAAACACAAAAGTGGTCCAAAAACCTCTCATGTTCAGCTGTTTTTTTGTAAAAAGATAACAATGTTAGCCTTTTCTGCAGCTATGGGGCATATATGGTATCACTCTTGGCTGGAAGCAGTGCTTAAACAATGGAAAAAAAACACAAACTTTGTCCAAAAACCTCTCATGTTTAACTGTTTTCCAATTTTTCTTTGGTCATTTTAACCTTTTTGGCCAGGGTGAAGGGAGTATCTGCCATCAAACAAGAAGACAGCTGCATGTAGCTATGACGGTGTTTGCTGTTCACCTTACATGCATTAATGTAATAACGTGGTTAGCCTACTCAACGTAAATTACACACCAACAACATTAAGCTACTCACGCAGAGAAGAACGGCTGCTGCTGCATCATCATCCGTCATCATTTCTGCTACACTGGCAGGGCTAGGGGCCAGGACTCTCCTCTTCGGGTTTTTGGGGGATGTTGCTAATTCCGGGTCCGATAACAGGCAACCCACAAGCAGTAGATGTGCTCGGTGTGAGGTCTCGCAGCAAGCTATCAAATACGGCGCATTTCTCGGCTTTAAAAAAAAACACTATGCGTCGCCAGGTGTTTCATCAGATTTGAGGTGTTACCTTCTTTGACAGTATCACAGTATCAGCTTAAAGCACTTGTTGCAGCTGCTGAGTTTGCATCTTTTGCTGTGAAGTACAGCCAGACTTTTGACCGCTTCGCCTTGGACATTTTTAATCTGTAGCTCTGCTCTAAAAGAACGTACGTACCTGGACCCGCCTACTATTCTCGGAAACTTAAAATGATTGGCTAGAATCTAAAGTGTATCATTCCATACCAGTTGGTGGCGGTAATGCACCTTTCAGTTGTTTGCCAACCGCCAATACAAATGTAAGGAAGAAGAAAGTGTATCACAGCTCAGGAAAAAAAGCACCGAAATAAAGCACCGAAATGTGCGCTGTTTTTCGGTCTGGTTACTACCGTTTATGTCAGAACCGGTGCCATCATGGCACCGGATACCGGTACCCATCCCTACTAATAACTGTGCTTGGCAGCAAGCATTTGCAATAACCTGCAAGTCTTTCAGATCAGTGTGGAAGAATTTTGGCCCACTCATCTGTGAACTTGTTTAAATTCAGCCAGACTGCAGGGTTTATGAGCATAAACGGTTAAGGTCATGCCAAAGCACCTCAGTGTGATTTAAGTCCAGACTTCGATTCCACTCCAAAACCTTCATTCTGGCTTTTTCGTTGAGCGATTCAGATGCAGACGAGCTGCTGTGCTTCACATCATTGTTCTGCTGCGTAACACGAGTGCAACAACGATCCTTCAGTAAACTGGAGCTTCAGACCTACTGGCTCAGTTCATCCTTCAGGAGTTTCTGGTAGAGAGCAGAATTCATGGTTGCATCAATCACGGCAAGTCGTCCTGAACCAGTGAAGCAGCCATTTTTATCCAGTCTTCTTCTGATTGTTTAATCATGAACTGACCTCAATTATGACAAGTGAGGCCTGCAGTTCTTTAGATGTTGTTCTGGGCTCTTCTGTGACCTCGTGGATGAGTCGTTGATGGAGTAGCTTTGGTAGGTCGGCCTTTCCTGGGAAGGTTCACTGCTGTTCCAGGCTTTCTCCATTTGTTTTGTGTTTCAGTGGAGCCTCAAAGCCTTAGAAATGTAAGACCCTTTCCAGACTGAGAGGTAAATTACTTGTTGTTGTTGTTTTTTGAGATATTTTAGCCTACTGCACTTTGTCAGAGTTATTTTTGACTCATAAACAACATTTTTAATGATCTGAAACATGTAAGTGTGACAAATATGCAAAAAAGAGAAAAGAATCAAACTAAATCAGGAAGGGGAAAGACTTTCTCACAGCCAGAAATTGTGTTCTGCATTCAAAATAAGAACAACTAGTTTTCCTGGTGCCTCCCAGTGAAAAACTACTTCTGCACATCCCTAATTTCTAACGCACTTAAGTGCCCTTGAGCAGGGCGCACAGTCCTGGCAGCGTGCTGTGGAATCATACCTGTTCATGGTGAAGTCCAGGATCTCTGCGGTGTGGCCCTTGTACTCGGCCACCATGTTGCCTGAACGAGCGTCCCATAAACGCAGCGCGCCGTCTAAACTGCAGGTGGACACCACAGAAGAAGACTGTTCCCACTGCAGGTGAACGATGCCAGCCTGGAGGAACACAGAGCGATGAAAAACAGGCGACACCGACGTCAGTCTTAAAGTAACATAATGAGCAAAGCTTATTACAGGCTGGAGGGAAGAGAGTTGATGTTTTTAGCTCCTTTTTCGGTAAACTGTCAAACAATGACTTCCTGCCTGAATGTTCTGTGTCACATTATCTGCACACGAGCAACATCCCTTCAAACAAACCTCCCTAACCCTGATATGACTGCAAAGCCTCCCCACAGGCACAGAGCATAAACCAGTATGAACACAGGCGGGACCAGACGAAACGTGCACGAACTGTCCCGCTGTCGGCCGCGTCTCACCTCGTGACGGCATCTGTGCCTCAGGGCTTGCGTGGAGAGATCGTATATGGCCAGAGTCCCGTCCAAGTACGCGACAGCGATGAGCGGCAGGCTGGAAAGGGCGACAACAGTGAAACGGTTGAGGAGGAGCTGAGGCTCTGATGTTTCTGTATCACTGTGAGTGTGCAGCCCACTCACACGTTGCAGAATCCCACAGATTCCACAGAGTTCGATTCCTCTTCATCTTTTGAGCCTTTTCCTTTGCCTCCTTCCACAGAGAACGCGCCGACCACCTTCACACAGACACAGAGGTCAGACACAGGAAGCATCTGCTTCACTACACTTCCTGCCTGCTCGGTATTGGTTGGCTGTGGCACCCACCTTTCCCGTGGTGATGTTGATGAGCTTTGCACAGCCGTCCACTGAACCTGTCAGCATCAGAGAGCCGTCCTTATTGCAAGCCAGGCAGGTTAGCGCCCCCTGGTGTCCATCCTGACCTGTTAGGAGACAAACAGACATGCATCTCAGTAAAAGTCTTGAAGCACCGCTCACTTCAGTATATTCTGCTAGAAGAAAAACGAAACCGGTAAAAACAATCTGCTGCAATAATGTTGATGTCCAGGCTCTGGGGAGGCCAATCCATGACTGATAGTTTTTCTACACAGGTATGGTTTTACTGCACTGCCATGTTTGGATCACTGCCATGCTGGAAAATGAAGTTCTTGGCAAAAAGAGGCTTTCAAGATGCAGATGCAGCCCAAACCATGAGACGGCCTCTACCGTGTTTTACAGACGGCTGCAGACACTCACTGTTGTATCTTTGGCCTGATGTCCTTTTGGATGCCTCACTCTATAAGACCTGCCACTTCTCTCACGTTCAGTTTCTGGACTTCCACATGCTGCTCATCTGCTGTAGATGATTTTTTTGGCCACTTCTATCCTCCACTTGGCAAGTCTTCTTAAATTTATAGGACACACTGCACACCACGCTGAGATGTACCAAACAGTCGTCTAATAGCTCTTTGGGAATCGCCAAAAACGACTATTTTATGTTTGTCTCCAGCTTTATCATCTTTGGCACAGATATAAAACAACCGATGCCTTTCTGTGAGACACTGCTGATAACAAAGTGACTAAAGATAAAGGACGTGTAGACACATTGCTGGTTCATCCCTTGCGTGAGCTGTGATTTTTTTATGTTTGAATCATTCAGTGATGAGCGGCTTGGAAATAATCTTCTTGACAGGGACAAAGACTGGACTGAAAATGAGTGAGGAAAAAAAAAGGCCAAAGAAAAACGTTGAAAGAGGAAAACGATTGCTCAAGACAAATGACAAAAAGTCTGGCTGCTTGAAAGAAGATATAAAGAAGTGCGGGATGGCTCGAGACTTTCACACAGTCCTGGTGTTTTAAACCAAGAATTATGATCAACATTTACTGCTGCTGCTCATCCTCGTTCTTTACAACTGTTTACACATGTTAAACACCTTTCTCCAAATACGAGCTACAACTTTATTTACAGAAGACCTTCGTTTTGCTGTTTCTTTTTATTGAGCCATAACTCAACAAATCTGTATTATGCTCTGCTACTTTTATTGCTTTTCATCTGTTTATATGTAACTTTAATGTGGGAAAGAGCACTGAGACTCCTTTCATCCAGAATCTACACGATTAAACTAAAGCCAGCTGCATCGCCCCCTGGAGTCATAACAGCACCATGACATGCACAATAACTAGGGATGGGCACCGGTGTCCGGTGCCATGATGGCACCGGTTCTGACATAAACAGTAGTAACCAGACCGAAAAGCAGCGCACATTTCGGTGCTTTTTTTTTTTCCTGAGATGTCATACACTTTAGATTCTAGCCAATTATTTTACCTTTGCGAGCGTAGTAGGCGGGCCCAGGTGCGTACGTTCTTTTAGAGCAGAGCTACAGATTAAAAATGCCCAAAGCGAAGTGGTCAAAAGTCTGGCTGTACTTCACAGCAAAAGATGCAAACTCAGCAGCTGCAACAAGTGCTTTAAGCTGATACTGTGATACTGTCAAAGGAGGTAACACCTCAAATCTGATGAAACACCTGGCGACGCATAGCGTTTTTTTTAAAAGCCGAGAAATGCGCCGTATTTGATAGCTTGCTGCGAGACCTCACACCGAGCACATCTACTGCGGGTGTGGTGCCTGTTATCGACCCGGAGTTAGCAACATCCCCCAAAAACCCGAAGAGGAGAGTCCTGGCCCCTAGCCCTGCCAGTGTAGCAGAAATGATGATGATGATGCAGCAGCAGCCGTTCTTCTCTGCGTGAGTAGCTTAATGTTGTTCGTGTGTAATTTACGTTGAGTAGGCTAACCACGTTATTACATTAATGCATGTAAGGTGAACTAGCAAACATCATCATAGCTACATGCGGCTGTCTTCTTGTTTGATGGCAGATACTCCCTTCACCCTGGACAAAAAGGCTAAAATGACCAAAGAAAAAGTGGAAAACACTTAAACATGAGAGGTTTTTGGACAAAGTTTGTGTTTTTTCCATTGTTTAAGCTGCTTCCAGCCAAGAGTGATACCATATATGCCCCATAGCTGCAGAAAAGGCTAACATTGTTATCTTTTTACAAAAAAACAGCTGAACATGAGAGGTTTTTGGACAAAGTTTGTGTTCTTCATTCTTTAAGCACCGGCACCGTTTCAAAAGTACCGGTTTGGCACCAGTATCGGATAAAACCTAAACGATACCATCCCTAACAATAACACACCTTCTTTCATAAACACACCTCCGTCATCTGGCCATCAATTTCCTTTAATCAAGATATAACTTAATATGTTTTCGTATTTATTAAACTCACAAATCACCTTAATAATAAAAAGAAACCATGTGTGAGACGCACCTTTAATGACGTGGATAGCATTTCCCTGCTTCAAGTCCCACACGCGTACTGTTCCATCCTCATAACCCACCACAGCCCGTTTACCTGGAGGACAAAATATATATATTACAAGACTTTAGAGGACTGAGGGGCATTAAAGTTAAAACAGTGCACAAAATGACAGTTTCATCCATTTAAAACCACATTCATCAAATTATAGCATATAAAATAACGGCAGGAGCTGCTTTTACACAGAATTTTCTAACTGTGGTTAAAAGTGGGCAGGTTTTGGGGGTACTGTGTGGGGTGACTTTTTGTATCCCATCTCTCACCATCGGGGAGGACTTTGCCGCTGGTGGCCTGACAGGCTGAACTCTGGAAGGTTTTACAGTCTCCTGCGGGGATCTTCCACATCCACACGTTGCCATCATTCGTTCCCGCTAGCAGCACTGGAGCACAGGGATGCCACTCCAACCACTGAGATAGAAAGAAACAGTTATTATACACACACACAGACACACACACACGCACACACACACTCTTACCTCCAGATCTCCCACTTCAAAGGACCAGATCTCCTCTTTAGTTTCTACTTTCCAGACTTTAATCAAGCCGCTCATGTCTCCGGATGCCACCAGGGAGGAGTCATGGCTGAACATGGCACACGTCACTGAGTCCTTGTGACCTGTGTAGGCACAGAGGGCAAAGAGCAGGATGATGTTTTTTTCCTGTTTTGCTTGAGGTCGACAGAAAAGCTACTTGGCATCACAGTGTGTCCACATCTTTATGTAAACAATCTGAAAATGCTTGCGTGGACACATTTCACACATGGTTGATGTCACAGCGCTCACGCTACGCAAATAAATGCACTAGTGCGTTTCTACTTTAGAAGAGCACACAAAGCCACACTGAGCCATTCACACACATACAGAGCTTCATTTTGTGCCTTGGAGGATTCTCTTTCACTCACACTCTGATGGATGCACCAGCAGCAGCTTTGGGTTCAGTATCTTGACCAAGGAAGCTTGGACCAGAACCTGTTCACCCTTCTGAGCCACAGAGAAATAGATGCCCATTTCCCAGAGTAAATGGAAATGCTAATTCCCCCGTTTTTTGCCATTTTCTTTTGTTTTTGCTTTATTTGCGAATACCAGGATTGTGTTTAAGTCTGGAAAAGCAGGAAGAGTTTTTGTAAAGACACCCATGTTTGCTCCTCACCTGCGTCCACAAATGAAGCCCAATCACACTGTAACTAAACATTGTGATTTTAACCATGCTGCGCTGGTGCTTATGTTTAAATTGCCATGGTAAAAACTTTATGTGATCACCCCCAATCTACCCCCTGCCTAAACAACCGCCTTTGTCTTTAGTGCCAGCTCACTACAGTGATTTCCCTAAATCATCCAACCCTCTGAGCTCTACACTCACCTGTGCACTCCAGCAGAACTTCCCCATCGCTCACCCTCCAAACATAGGCCTTATCATCCTCCCCTCCGCTCACAGCCAAGTTGTTGGTCGCTGGGTCCAAACTCACACAGAACACCGAGCCTGGGCAGAAAAAAAGGGTCAGACCTTTTTAAACCGTAAGCAGCCAGGAGCAATCAGAGAGCAGCAGCAGAGACACCAGGGAGGTTTTCACCGGTGTGTTTGGAGAAGGTGAGATCGCTGTCGTCCTGCTCTGCCTCAGCCTCCATCTCGTCCTCAGTCTCCCAGCCGTCATTGTCATCACCTGCGTTTCCAGCGTCATCGAAGTCGACGTCCTCCAAGTCATCAGCCAAATCATCTACGAGAGAAAAAGCACAGCACACGACGGTCACCTGATCTATCTCTGCTCTTGCCCCGCCTGTCACGGGAGAGGAGACGGGACAGGTGCTGCCGAGACCCACCTGGGCCAGGCTCCGCGTCGTTCAGGTCGATGACTTCAATAATTTCCTCATCTCCGTGGAGCTCAATGGCACTTTCCTCGGAGTTATCCATGCTGCTAGCAAAACACCCGCAAAAAAAGCTCGGTTCACGTGACTTTTGAACGGCCTCACGCTCTGCAGCTCCCAGTAAGCTTGAAAATGACACTGACTCTCAAACGTCGGTTTAAGCGACGCGAGGACCTCAGAAAGAAGAAACTACCTGTCAGAAGGAAAACTGACTCCCACGTTTTCTTCACGTTGTCGAGATTAGCGAGACTGGCGCATACTTATGACGTAGGGGAGTCGCTCGCATAAAGCGTCATGCACTATGTAATCCGCAAGATGGCGCCATTGGCAAAATTACACTGTGGCGGGAAAATATTGGCTGACCGGCAGGATTAGCAAAATTAAAATTAATAATTTAATACAAGTAATTGTAAAGTCCCCGTGGGCATCTTGTCTGAGAACATTTATTTGTACAGTTATATTAAGTTTAGTTTACTTTTTACTTAATTTTCTATGGATAAAATGATAAAATAAAATCATTTTAATGGTCGTGGGGACACAACACACTGTATTAATAGAAGTTTTTTTTGAAAATAAACGATTAAAACGTCTGTAGACCCAAAATTAGGTCAGTTAATTTTGTATCTCTACCTAGTTTACTGTTTTAAAATTCTCAGAAGGATTTTATTTAAAATATCTCTAGTGGTAGTCGCATCAGTGTAAGTAGTAGCTGTAATAAAACGCAATCATTCTTAGGCCTTATAATAATTTGAACCACATTCAAAGGACTACTCATGATTTGTCAGTTTCAAAGAAAAAAATATGACCAATATTTGACAGTAATACTAACTATGTGAGAAATGTTGTTTTACTATCCAAGTATATTCTAGTCATATTAAAATCAAATCTCTATTTAAAAAGACATACAAATAGATGGGTAACAAGCACAAGCTAGAGTGTATAAAGAAACAGTTAAAATGTGCTAATGAAACACAGCAGTTTCCTGTTATATGTTTAACTAACTAACATACACTGCATTCAGAGTATTACGTGGTTTATGTTGAAACTAGATAATCCCAAATTTAAAGTCTCTATACAAACAGACCAAAAACAGATATTTGCGTACGTAAAACAAATTAATCAGCCTAAATCCTCAGAAATAACTATTTACTGTTTTCTAGATTACGCTTGTCTGTGAATCTGTTTATTTCATTTATTTTATTAGCTGCTCAGTTGTGTCCTTATTACTGATATGCCAAATATGACCAGTTTGCCTAAACAGAATTAGAACTTCATGACTCCTATTGGGGAAAGAAAGTAAAGTGAAGTGACTTATAGTAGAAAAAAATAAAATAAAATGAAAAGTGATTCAGAGGATTGATTAATTGCACTGACACCATATTAAGTAAAATCCAATATTAAAACTGTTATGATGATAAAATAAGCACACTTTAATATCACAATGCAGCAACTTAATAAATTTTTTCTCTTTTTTGCTATTTTACAAAATAACTTTATCATGATAGCCACTAAATATTGTGATCCTGTTGTAGCACAACTAATTCCCATTCTTAATTTTCATCAGCAGCACATTTCATATTTTACACATTTTAGAATTTTTCTGTAAGAAACATCAAAGTCAAACATCCTTGTAAGAACAATCTTTGGTGTCATAAATCATCGCCGTGGCGTATTCCTCATTGTAGCTGTATAATCAGCCTGACCGATTGTCCTTTCACTTACTTCCCTGCATGATTAGACCTCAGTTTGCCTTCCAGTGAAACGCTTAATGCAGGGTCACAAAACTCTAATTTATGCACCTGTTATTACAGGTTCAGGAGGTGAAGCAAGATTTTGATTTGCCGGAAAATTAATTTGTGATGTTATTGTTATTGTTATTGTCATGGTAGCAAGGTTTGCTGTGGTGTTGTTCAGTGAAACTGATGCTGACTGTGAGTTTTAGCCTTCATTTATGTGTTTCTATAAAATTCTGACAGTTTCCATAAAATAATGTCGACCTAATCATAATTAGGTTTATGTTTTATGATGCACAATGTGACTGTATTAGGCTGGATTGTGCTGCACAGTAAGCGACACTGCTTAAGGATATTTCAGTGAGCCTGTAACAGCAGGAGTTTTAATACTGAAGACAACATGTTCCCTCTGATCCTGCAGCAGAAACTCGATTCTTGAGCATAGGTATCAAACATAAGGCCCGGGGGCCAGAATCAGTCTGGCAGAGACTCCAGGCTGGCCCAATGGATAGCTCTAGAAAAAATGAAGGAGGGTGTAAACTTTGGACTTTTAAATGCATTTTAAGACATTTTACAGGAAATAAAGACCCCCCCACACACACACACACACACCTCTTCATTCATGCCGTACCAAAGTAATTAAGTAATAGATTCATCATTTAATTACAGTTAACGGGAATGAAAAAGCTGACTTTTCTATCTGTGATTAAAACAGAAGGCATATGTCAGAATGCAATAACACCACAGGAAAAGCGTTCGAAGCAGGTCTGCTCATTTTAAAAGGAGCTCCTTAATCCCTCCATCAAACATTCCCTGGCTGGAGATATTTTATGAACACTTAGCACAGTTTGTCTACATCAGGCTTTCGGTTGGAGTTTTATGTCTTTTGCTATATGCTGCTGGCAGGACTCGGCGACTGCATGCCCAAATAAGTTTTACTGGCTGCCCGGGCCCTCCGTGTTCAAGCTTTCTCCTGGAAAAATACAGCCATCTCATGATGTGGTGGCGAGATGTGGAAATATCAGGGTGTACGTTATTTAGACGTTTTAAATCTGCAGCAGGCGAGAGATTTATAAACTCTCTGTTGGGTTATGAGTAACGCTGGAAGAGGCTTTCTCTCCCTGGAAAGTTCGATGACATTATTTACAACGCCGGTCGCAGCCGCTTTATTTCTCAAATCCATTTTTGCTGTTTTCTCTTTTCTTTTTTCGGTCTGTCAGGCCAATAAAAAGAACTTCATTCGACTCCGACGTGCATAATCTTTGGTTCTGTGCGGCTTCTAACGCTGTCAGATTAAATTGGCAATATGAATCCCGTTTTTGGACGTTTTTAGTGCAGCTGCTTGACATCTGTTTTTGGAAGGATGATGCAGACGCTCTTCCAGGAGGTGATATTTTCCAGTGTAATCAAATTAACACATTCTCATACCAAAATATGGCAACTACTGATTTTTTCCCCTTTTAAAAGAGCAGGTAGACATTCTTTGAGGCTTAGCAGTTTCTCAATCCCATGTGGTCCTTAAATGAAAATACTGACAATACAACTGAATAAAGTCTGGGATGGTGGATACACAGGCTTACTGCTAGACTGTTTATACAGTCTTTGGTCAGGAGCAACAGGAAATAGCACATGACCTCAAAAAAACATGCGATGCAGTCTCAGGATGTTCACTGAAACATCAATCATAAGCTGCAAAGAAACTTTCTGCAGCCTCGCCCGTGTTCTCGCCGCTACTATGACACGTTTCGAGGTTTTCAGACAGATTTTCCACAAGCTCCTGTTCGCCGGGGGGCAGGATATTTGGTTGTGGTTTCAAGGTGAAACGTCACCAGCGGTGGAAAGCAACCGGCTACGTGAATTGCTGGACACACAGTTTGCTTCATGCTCCCACTTCACTACAGTTCAGATGGAAATGTAGTGTTTAGACATCATTTGCTTTTCAAAAAAGCAAACGTAAGAGCCCACGGAGGCGCCGCGGCAGGAAGGTTGTGGCTTTTAATCTCTCTCTTCGTGGGCTGGGACCTTTTGCCGTGGAGTTTGCATGTTCTTGCTATGCCCGAGTCAGTTTCCTTTGGGCTCTTTGGTTTCCTCCTCCTGTCCAAAAACCTGCACATTGAGATAATTGTGACTGTAAACTGGGAATGGATGTTCATAAAAACAAAGCCATGTATAAAATATCAAGCATATCGCATTAAAAGTAATGTAAAAATCACTTTTGTTCCCCACTCTGACTCTCACTTTGAACTTCAGCAGATTGTTTTGGTCTATATGCCCACATGCATGGAGCTGCTGGCATGCGATTGGCTGATTCGACACCGCTGCTAATAAACAGTGGAGCAAGTGGACACATTTAAAGCTGCAGTTTATTTTAAAAAGAAGGTTTTGCTATGTTTGTGTGTGTGTGTGTGTGTGTGTGTGTGTGTGTGTGTGTGTGTGTGTGTGTGTGTGTGTGAAGGCCAGTGGTTCTATCATGTTCAAGAGAAGGCAGCATTTCTACTAGGGGTGGGGAAAAAATGGATACTGTGTAGTATCGTGATATTTTGTTTGTAATAATGTATGGATACAGGGACAGCAGGAATCGATATTTTGTTACAAAAAAGGTTTTTGTGCTCTGACTTCAGAGCATGTTGATCCTTTTTCTGAGCAAGAATCCTGACATTCCTTCACTGTCCAAATGTGTTTCACTTGTTTTTTGCAGCAATAAACATGACAGTTTACTTATTTTAATTTAAGACATGTTTTATTTTAATTAAGTTTAAAACTTTTTTATTTAATGTAAAATTATATTTTGTTTTAATTTACTTTCAAATTCTTCAGTTGCTGAAGGGGCTGCATAGTTTTCATAAACTGCATAGTTCAGAATAGCTATAATTGTACCAGATGGTTGATTCAGTTAAGTTGGACTAGACTGTAATACAAACCGTTCAGTTTGTCAACAATCAAACTGAAATGAGAGAAAGACTGAGTGTGAGACTTTGATATTAGAGAAAATGAATATTGATAAAGTTTACCTTTATGTACAGAATCTGAATATCGCAAAATATTTTTAAAAATTGCAATAATATCATATCGTGCGTTAAGTATTGCGATAATATCGTATCGTGGGATGTATGGTGATTCCCACCTCTAATTTCTACAGCTCATATGTCATGGACTGCTTATGAAAATGATGTGGATCGCTAATGATAACTGCTGCTCAGTAGGAAAATAAGTCAATTTGACCTCATGTCAGAAGAATTAGTCAAAGGCTCCAATTTGAAACCACCAAAAAGCCAAAAATGATCAGACCAGTTACTTTATTGACTCTCACAATATCTCAGATTTATCTTGTGAACTGTGCCAATAAATGGCCTGATTTGTTTTTAAGGTTTGGAAATGACGCAGTGGATTTTTTGTCTTGCTAGCAGTGCTCTTCAGAAAAGCTTTTAAGTCTGCTTTTTGTTTTTAACACCCAGATGCTCTGGAACATCCTGCTGGGTGGGCTCCCCTCTGCCGTCATCAGGACAGCTAGACCGAGAGCGACCCGTCAAGCGAGCTGGTTTATGTGTAAAAAGCAGGACAATCTGGGGTGCTATTACACACACATGGAAACGCACACTCTGCCTGAATGGGACGTGGAGGCATATTCGTCTGCCACGAGTGAGCGCGTGCAGTACATGCACCTTTTACACACACATGCACACGCACATAAAAACAGTATCAGTAATAAGGCCTGGGAGCTGTTGCTGTGTGAGAAGTAATTACTGCATGCAGCTCAGCGTGGCTTTGATGGAAACTTTTAGACTAACTGGCTCGACTGTAAGAAGCCTCGGCTCTGCTTCTTTTTAACAACAACTCTTTATGGCTTCATTTGCTCTTTTCTCTCTTAAACGCTCCTGTTTCAAGGAAACCTGGAAGAGCCTCATGTCTTTTTTTTCTACACGCACGCAGCCTAACACGCAGAGAAAAAGTTGCAGACGCCATAATTCCACCGATACGTTAGAAGTTGTGGCTGCGCAGTCCGATCGCGCGCTGCCAAATGCGGTGTGAGGATGTTCAGAAGTGCTTTCTCCGCGGCTGCCGAGGTTCTTTATGACACTGAGGTCGGCGAGCTTTGTCTGCACGCTGCGACTGACTCATGTGGGACCGTGCTGGGTGAGACGACGGCTTCCCTTCACAAACCACTAACAGCCAGTTGTGTGTGCACTGCAAGTGGTCTGGTCCACAGCCCGTGTGTGATGTGTCTGCTGTGGTAGCACAGCCGAGGTTTGCGCAGGCCCTGCACGCTCACCAGCCTGTTGACTTTCTAGCCTGATTACTACTCCTCTTCCCAGCCTCTGGCCAAAAAACATGGTGTATTTTTGGAACAACATTACTGAGGATCTGTGTTTTTAGCCAGAACCATGTAAGGTTCTTTGGACCGATGCTTTTAAACACATCATGCTCCAAAGAAGCACTCGTGACCTAAACTCTAAAGTGGAAGGAGGCGATGGCTGCTCCCCTGGATGCAAAACAGTTAACACAATCAGTGATTTGGCAACTCGAGTGTGTTCGCTGAATTGCAAATGTGCTGCTCTGGGCAATATAAGCCAATCTAATCCCTGCTTTGACATCATTGCCCTGGACGCACTCACACACTTGCTCGTACGCGCACGTTTGACTGTTTTATGCATGTCTGCGTCAGCAAAAGCTTGTACACAAACAATACAGATGCAGATGTCCAAGAGCAATTTGTGCTCCCTGACAACACGAGTATAAACTCTGTGCTTTTGTGCAGAGTTTGAGACAATGAGGGCATATTACCTTCCAAATATACCGAGAGCCATGATTCTTCTTATTAACACAGCTTTTATAGCTGTTTATTCGTTACATTTGCTCAGCTACCAACAAAACGCGTCATTTTGCTCAAGACAAAAGTAATAAACTACTGGATAGACTGTCATGTGATACAAACGTTTAGTCAGACCAGCCATTAGCATTATTTTTCACTCTTAACTTGACTTTTTTAAAAAAAAAAAAACTTTTGGTAGTTGCCTTTCTATTTTCTATTAATTTTTTATATCGTAGAGAAAGGTATGGTTTTGCAGTTGGCCCTGAAAGATATTAATTAAACTGGAAAGTCATGTCTAAGTTCTGTAATTAGATGGTAAATGTATCTTATGTCTGCATACATAAAGAGAAAGAAGGTCAACAGCTCCAAAGACCTTACACGAGCATATCAGAGATGCCTCCAAGTCCGACTGCCTTACGTAACTGAAACTCCCTAGCTCATCCCTAAATTATCATCTTTTGTTTCTATGGATACAGCTGTCCCTCAGGGGCCTGCTGCAAAGGAGGAGCGACCTTGATTAATAAATGCAAGTCGTAGTGGAGCAGCACAAAGCTGGGCCCGAGTTAAAACTAATAAAGAAGGTCTTCTGACGGCGGTGAAAACCTTGACAGTGAGAAAGAGAAGGTCAGCTGGGGCAATTAAGCATCTGCCCCGGCTGAGGTGCCCTTGAGCAAGGCGAGGACTCGCTGGTGGACCCTGACCTCTGATCTCCCCGTAGAGGAGAGCAAATGAAAAATGATAATGAACCAACTCCATGCAACATTAATGATAAAAGAAACTACCAGTATGATGCTGTGTAATTCTAAATTATTATAAATTACTTGGAGATAAAATAGAAAAATACACAATAATTTAAAGCATGTGACAAATTTTGTGTATGTTTGCTAAAATAGTTACGCTAATATTAGATAAAAATATTGCATGCTAAATAGCAGGCCACCTAGAAGAACATATCTAAAGTTATGTGTCAATTATACACATAATCAACTGAATTACCTAAAAGGAGCGAAAGATTTGCAACTGTTGATTAATTATGTTTGAAAATGTAACAGGTGAAGAATTCAACAAAAACAAACAAACAAACACATTAAATAGCGGGCTAATGTAAAAGTAGGCTAACTGTTAATGCTAGCCAAATAGCCAATATTAAAAGTACTTTAAATTTATAAATGGTGCAAATAAACTGAAAGAGGAAGAAGGAATGTGTTAAATAAAAGTAACCTTATCTGAAAAGCCTGTTAGCTGGAACGAAACTATAATTGAGCTTAGGTAAAAGTAATAAAAGGTAGAGTAATTTAACACATTTAACATATATTGTGTAACAATCACAACACTGTGGTTGTAAAGGTATGACACGGTAGGAACAATACTCAGGTAGCCTGTGACGTTTAAATTATCCTCAGTTGATAGTAAGAGACCCAAAGTGTGCCAAGGAAATATCCCCACAGCATCACTGCAGCACCAGCCTGAACTGTTGATGCAGCATAGATGCTTTCATGTTAGTCTATGCCAAATTGTGAGCCTACCACCTGTCACAGCAGAAATAAAGAACTTTTTTCAGTCTTTAATTTGTGCAATTTTTGTGAGCCTGTGTGAAGTGAAGCCTCAGTTTCCAGTTCAGCAGTGCCTAAAAGCACTGAGTTGCTGCCCTGTGATTGGCTGATAAAACATTTGTGCTGACAAGCAGCTGAACAGGTGTACATGGCAATAAGTGGCCGATGAGTGTCGTTCTTCAAGGTCATGGGTAAAAAAGTTTAGAACAGGTGCTTTACTGATGAAGCCTGGAGCTATATAAAACCTGGAGGTAGATAAAATATTTGAAGATTTTAACTTGACCCAAATATTGACAGTTCAGTCATGTTGGGAAAATTCAAATCAAAGATGCTAAAACATCTACATACTAGATAAATAATGGCTTATTTGCTTGATGTGACGGCTAAAATGATTGCACGTCACACGACAGCCTGGGAGACAACAACAATCAACATTTCTCCTTCAAATATATTGAAAATATTTGTGTTGGAGCAATGTTCATGAAAATAAAAAACGAGCTTCTTTCCTTTCCTGAATAACAATTTCAGAATCAAATCTTTCCAAAACGTCTCCGTAGACTTCAGCGAGCCACCGAAGCCGCCTCAGGGTTATTAGAGCAGCTGAAATCACAGCAGAGCTCTGTAGTCTGCTCACACTGGGTGAATAATAACGCTGTCTCCGCCGTCAGATGTAGCCTATATAGAGACTGGTTAGCATATTACAGTAATTGAGTCAGCTGAGGCAGGCAGCAGTGTTGCAGGTTTGCCTGTGGGTGGCTGCTGAGATGCACAATCAAATACAGAGTAATGGAAATAAAAGTATATTGGATTAGAGCAGGCAGCATGGAGGGCGTTTCACGTTGCAATGCACGGGAATTGGATAAAAATGTTTGTTCCATTTTGCTGCCGTTGAGCAACTGAAGTAAGGTTATAAATATTGCATTACAGGCAGAAAACTGCTGTCACACAGTAACTACAACATAAATAGATTAATAACGCGTTATGAAATGTTCGGTTACTGTTGAGGATTTGGTCTCTTTCTGCTTTTGATTTCAGTACGCTGACTGGAACTCAGTCTACAGATTGACATCAGTGTTGTTCTGTTGCAGCAACAAGTATTGCTTTTACATAAGTGCCCAGATACCAGTTTAAAACTCTATTGGCCAATAGCACTGCAGTACTGCTACTAGAACCTTCTTGGAGTGTAGTAATGACACTAAGGCAGATAAAGCTGCTATAAACTAAGATAAGGTTATTAGAAAAAGTCATTTATAGAAGTCAATCAGCAGAACAGGAAAGAGCAGATTAGAGATATAATGATCACAACCCAGAAAAATGAAACATCCAAGACTCTTTATTGCCATTATGCGAGCATCACAAAATGATGGCAATGCATATGTCTACACACATGTCGTCATCCACATAAACACATAAACGTTTGGCCTGAAGATGTACAGGCTATATATAGCTGTGATCACGTGGAGCAGACCATCATGATAAATGTCATAAGGTAGCATAGCTGCCTCAGGATAGTAATAATAAAATAAAGGATAATAAATCCAATATTTTTAGGGGGGGGTGCAACAAACTGCAATAGTGTCTAATTATAGTGCACTACAGGAAGGGGATAATGATCCCGTGATTCCATAAAAACGCAGTAAAAGTGTAAAGTGTGTGCATGCACATCTATAGCTGGCTCATAAAGCTGCACAAAGTTATAAAAACAAGGTAATGCGTGTATATGACGCTCGGGGAACCGCATGCACGGATATTACAATACAGGACACGCCCCAGAAAAAGTTCTTTTCCTCGGCCAGAATCACACGCATTTATCCAACCTGCCACACACACAGACACACACACACATACCACGCTGTCTGCTCGTAGATGATCACATTTTCATCAGCCTGACCCCGCCTCTGGTGAATGCAGGGGCGCTCCATGTGACGCTGGGGCTGTAACAAAAATCCAGTATGGCGGAATCTGTCAGGAGATGATTTTTTTCTTCCCGTCCTCCTGCGTTGAGGAAAAGAGGAGAAAAACCCCTCGGAGTGCTAACATGGGAGAGATTTATTTTTCTTTTTTCTTTTAAAAAAAGGGCAGCCGCTTTGGGACACATGCTGGGACGACTGGCCTCCCCCCGGCCCGTGTATAGGTGAGCTGTTTTGGTGTGCCTGTGGCCGCTTTGGCTGAATGTGTAGCCTCGCTTTGATGTTGATATCCAAGGCAGGGATGCGATGCACGGGCAGGCTTCACGAAAAACCACGTCCGGCTGAAGTTTTCACTCCGCTCATCTTCGCTTTCGCTCTCTCGCTCGCGATTGAACGTTTTAAACGACTCCCCTCAGAGTCTGAGTCACATCTGAATCCTGGGAGGAATTATTATTTTTGTCTTTTCCGTTTCTTTTTGCGACTTGTAACGATTTAGCTACAAAATATCCTTCACGGTTTTATTGCACTATTTGCGGGCGGGAAGTGTGTTGGCAACAAGGAGAGAAGGGGGGAGAGGCAGGAGAAGTGTGTGTGTGTGTGTGTGTGTGTGTGGGGGGGGTGTTTATTATGCCGATTGTTGCTGAGCTATTTATAGAGCCAAAGGCTTTAACGCGATAAAACACTGAGCTCGTGCGCATTTTGTCGCTTTTTCCCGGTGCTAATGGCGAGGAAGGAAAAATTGCTTGAAATGAAGGTAGGGGCCCGCGTGAGTGTGTGTTTGTGTGTGAGTGTGTGTGAATGGTTCGGGATGGGCGGTGGTAATTCTCTGCATGCGTCAATCTTTCTGTTTTTTTGTGAATGGGGGCGTACGGAGCCGTTAAAGCGACATCAGAGCAACGCGTTAGGGGTCGATTTAAAGTGTCGCCTTCCGCACGAAATAGTTCTTATGGGGAAACGTTAGTTTGGGAAGGTGAATGAAGCCGTTTGTCGTGTTTGAGAGTTTGGGCTGAAAGAGGAGGAACTGTGTGTACCCACCTTTTTGTGGCTGTCATCTGTAGCTGTGATGTGCATATTAAATTTCTTTTGAGGGTTATTCTTATCTTACATGCTTCTCTTTTGCTAATACTGGTGTAATTTTGAAGCATCACTCTGTTTTTTTCACTCTTTGCTCACTCTGGGCTTCAGGGCTTGTCTCCCCAGATCTGTCACCCTGCATCAAGCAAGCTCGTTTTTAGGGACAATGGCCTATGGGATATACGCACACACACACACATGAGTACCCCTCCCGAGACAGATGAGATGCCCCGGGGGGATTGGTGTTGCATGAAGCCCCCCTGGAGTGTCAGCATGACACACACAGTCCCCCCCCCACCCTACCCTGCCCGCCTGTGCCCTCCCTCCACCAATCCTTGCTTTGCTTTTCCATCACAAAGCGCAAGTGTGCGTGAGCTGTGCAGTGACCGACTTTTTTTTGGTTTGGGGGGGGGGGGGGGGGGGGCAATTTGTCCTGCGGCTGCAGTGTCTGGCCCTCTTGTCTTGAGAGTCCCCCCCCTACCCCCCCTCCTTTCCTTTTAATGCATACACACACACTCGCATGCACATCCCATCCTGCTTCAGAGGACGGTTGAGACCTCTGCAAACACACAAACACACACACACACAAGGGCGCTGCCCCCATACCCCCTCGTGTCTCTGCGGCCAAATCTTTCAACCTCACCCCCGGGCAGTCTGGCCCCTTGAATTTTGTACTAGTAGTAAAGTCGACTTGATACTTTAGGGCCGAGCTGTTATTACATCTGACACCGGTGCTCCGGGCCCAAGGAATCCAGGCCACTCTCCGTAAACAAAGAAAAGAACAGTCGTATATTTCCAGAAGCAACAGGAAGACAAATCAGTTACCTCCAAAAAACAAAGAAGAGCCTCCTACCAGGCAAATAACACAATCATTTTCTCTTTTGCTTTTTAATGGGATCTTTCCACCAATTTCTGCCGTGAACGCAGTGCATCCTACTGGGGAATTTTGTGAAATCCCCAGCGCACCTCCGTCAAAAAGACGCTATCTCAAGGAAAAGCTATTTATTGCCTGATTGGTTTACAGCTCCTTGCAGTGTATCATTGAACCCGGGGTTGCATTGACTTCTTGGAACTCTGTATTTTACTCTGAAAACTCACTGGTGCATTTCTAGGAGCAGGATTTGATGATTTGCTAAGGTTGGAAATGTTTGCAAATGTCCAGGGTTTCGTATCCCTGCAGCCAGAAGACTTTCCAGCATTGTGAAAGTTGTTTATTCTCATTAAGACTGTTTACAAAGTGAAACCATTAGTTCATTAAACAGCTGATTTATTTGCAAGCATGAGAAAGGATTAATTGTGCAAACCTGCTTTGGCTGTTTTTGGGCCTCAATCTGTTGTTATGCCATAAAAGACCTAAAAGATGCTTTATTAGCTGTAGTTAACTTCTACTTACAAACGCATGTTGCTAGAGTTATAGCAACAATTATAGATGACCAAGCTAAATCTGTCTGTAATGTAAGTGATATGTCCTCAGTCAGCAGCTGGCACATCCGTATGGAAGTCACTATAAGATCAGCGCTGTAAATAACTGCGAGTGCGAGACATTTAAAGGATGCACGTGTTGTTTGTGATACTAGCAGCAGTCCTTGCAGTCATCTTGTGTACAGACCTGAGAACAATACAGTCGAGCTGGGCGATAGGAGATTTTTTCATATCACGATATGTTTTTTTCATTTCAGGCGATAACGATATATATCACGATATCAGCCAAATAACTATATTTGTAAGATTTAAATGTGCCGTTGCTCACAAGTAAAATGTGAAATAATCAGCAGCTTGTTTTGATTTAAATATTTATTTCCCATAATAAGTTCAACAGGGTAGATGTACTTAAGGAACATGAGACTTTTTCAGATAAATAACGGCAAATATTGCAAACTACACAAAAGGCAGCCGCTAAAGCGTCTAAGTTTCAAAACAGAACAAACGAAACAGACTAAATTGTCAATTCCACTTAGAAACAAAATATTAATTCTAAAAATAAATCTTAGTTTGTTTTACAGAAGAACAAAATTGACTAACTTTTGTCAATATCAAATAAACTGAGAACTAAAAGGAAATTCTCGATCTCTCCTTGTTGTATAGCTGAGCTTTTCAAACAGTGTAACAGTTACTTTAGTCGACAAAAGCCGAATGAGGAATTAGTGCTTCCAGTCAGAGACTGAGCATGCACCGCTTTATTGTATTTCCAGACTTGCTTTCGGCACAATTTACAGTGCGCTACTCTGTTTTTGTCAGACTTGAAAAAGCCGAAATACCTTCACACTACAGAACTTCTGTGGCTCTTCCGTTCGACAATCTCTCCGGCGTTGGAACCATCATCGGTTTTCTCTTCGGTAACCTTCGCTCACGCTCTCGGTTCTCGGCACACTCATTTCCTCCATTACCCGGGCGGCACGGCGGCTGGCTGCTTCCCAAACAAATACACATGTGCATGGCACTTGTGCTGTACGTAACAAGTCACGTGACGTGCCGCTGCGGCTGTAATTGGTTCGGCTCTGCGCTACTTAATTTGGATTGGCTGTTCTTTTTTTTCTTTTTTTTTTAAGAGGAAAAAGAGATGAGGTCTATCGCAATAGTTTAACTTTTCTATCGAGAAAAAGTTATTTCTCAATACATATCGTTATCGTTCTATCGCCCAGCTCTACTGTAAATATCACGGATTATATAACTGTCTGTAATATCTGGATCGAATAGAGTACCAGAGCTCCTGCTTTGTTCATATCAGGGGTGTCAAACGTAAGGCCCGGGGCCCACAATAGACCCGCCAAAGACTTTAATAAGTTTCACAGCTTATAAAGAGCTTCCCCTGCAATCATTATGTCACGGTCCTGGTCAGTGACCCAGTGTT
Organism: Neolamprologus multifasciatus; assembly: GCF_963576455.1. Classification (NCBI taxonomy): domain Eukaryota; kingdom Metazoa; phylum Chordata; class Actinopteri; order Cichliformes; family Cichlidae; genus Neolamprologus; species Neolamprologus multifasciatus. Next base: position 40,100,580 of record NC_140460.1, on the reverse strand, counting down.
TTGACTTTCTTGTGCCTCTGAGCTTTTTGTATTATGTTCTCAGTTCTCTTTGTTGTCCCAGCTTATTCTTCAGTGTCTTAGTTTGGTTTTCTTGTACTCTGTTTAGTTCTCTGAGTATTTAGTAGCTCCCCTCTGTGTCTCTTTGTTGTTGGTGTTGTCTGTGTTTCTTAGTTGCGCTGTCTCCCCTAGTCTAGTTTGGGTCTGTGCTATTTCCTGTTTTACTTTGAAGGTCTGTGTCTCATGTGAGTGTATCCTACTTTGCTCCCTTGTCTCATCAGTCCTGATTTCTCCCAGCTGTGCTCTCCTCCTGTGTCTCATCCCCCTCGTTACTTCCCGGTGTATTTAAACCCTGTTTCTCTGAGTCAGTGTTGTGTCGTCCCTCTTGCTGTGTGGAGCTCCCTGTGTCTGTGTGAGTTTTAGGTCATTGTTTCCCAGTTTAGCTTAGTTTACTTTGTATGCTCGGTTTTCTGTGACCAGCAAATAAAGTTGTGATTTTGAGTTCATCCCCTGAGTCTGTGAGTCCTTGTCTCCTGCCTGCCAGCCACACAGCGTTTCACGACACATTCATGCTCCGCTAAAGTACAGAAGTAATAGATAAACAGTGAAATGACAGAAATGTTTTTGGTTTTTTTGCTAATTTAGAAACTTATGATTTTTTAAAAAGATTCACAGTAAAAAAAAACACAAATGAAAAAGAAAACCAGGAGATTTTCTGTGTGTTAGCAAAAACCTTTTGTCTTATAATTTCTTGAAAGTCTTGGCGTTGAGCTAACAGAACCTTTTCTGTCATTTTACACATTAATTTCTTACAATTTGGCCGTGAAGAGTCGTGCTGGCAGATTTCTTTCTTTTTTTAAAGCAGAATTACTTTATGATGTAAAAAAACATAAAACGTGCCGTTGAAATCAGCTCGTTTTCTTTGAATGAAATGTCTCAGGGGTTAAATGTTTAGTTAAACTTTAAAGCGACAGAAAGGAGAGCTTCACTGGTCCCGCCCACTTTGACATCCTCGGTTCATATGCTGTATAAATATACCGTGTACATGTAGCTACAGTACATCAGAGCTGCAGTTGCGTGTGCTCAGTTGTTATGCTGCGTGGCTGCACAGTCCTGGGAGTGCAAACCATGTGACGAGCATCTTTCTGCTGTAGTGTCTCCTGCAAAGAAGGTTTCCTGTTTCTTCTTATTGAGCAGCACACACACCGACCTGTGACAGGCCAGCTGGTGTCTCTCCTTTGCTCTTATGTGAAGCGTTTAAATAAAACATTGTCCTTTTCGTCCTCTCCCACAGGTTGGTGCTAAACAGCGAGTTGCCACTCTGATTGGAGTTGCCGGATCAATAAGCTAATGGAGATTGGCTGCTGCCGGACATCTGCTTCCTGTTTCCCGTTTGACCGTCCCGAGTGTTGGATCAGCCTGAACACGCATTCAAACCCACACTGTCCTCCTCCCAGCTCTGGCTCTGGCAGGCTCCTGATCACCATCCTGTAAACCACATCCGTACTTCAACTCAAACACACACAGACGTACATCTGTCCTTCAGTCCACACACACGCTCACGCGACGAGCTGGGTGCGCACTCGCCGTACTGCGTGGACGTCTACCTGACCGACCTGGCAGCAATGACTTCACACAGCCACCAAGGTAAGATGTTTGTCTACCACTTTTTACCTGTTATGCACCGAGTGGGCCTGCTCAGTCTTCTAACTCTCACAGGAGTAAACGGCCAGGCACATGCGTCCGGCTGATGTTGCCCTAGTGTTAAACAAATACCACAGTCTACAGCTTCATGCAGATGCTGCTTCACTATCCAGGAGTTTAATGTATCAGTCTGCCTTGTAGTCAAGACGTATTTGCAGCAGAACAGGAATTAAATCAGAGAAAAGCTTTAAAAGTCTGTGAATGTTGTTTCAGAAATACAGAAGTACAGAGACTGCACCTGTAAGCCGCTTTGCAACCCAACCCAGCTCCTCCTTTTGTACCTTATTGTCATATCTGATGTGACTGATGCCTGCCTCGCCTCCACACCACCAAATAGAAACCCTCTGCAGGTGGAAGCAGCGATCCTTTTTGATCATAGTGGGCCTGGCTGAATTGTAGGTGTGTCTCGGATGCTGTTTAAAACCATTTTTAGAGACCTAAAAAACGACCTGTCATGTGCAGATTAATGAGAAAGTATCCCCTTCGGCGCCGTCACATTAAGGGAAATCTGTCTGCTGCTACATCTGCCGTATTGGCGTGTGCGAACGCTTTGATTGTGAACAGAGGCGGATCGTGGCTCGCTTCAAATCCAATAAAGCATTTTAATCTGGTCTTATAACTGTTAATGGGCTCGATTCAATATGAATGAGCTCCGGAGGGGCGAGAGAAAAACGTCCACGGCGTCGGCTTAGTAAAGACTCTCCCTCTTTCCTTGTTGATGACTGATCGCTGCTCCGTTTGGAAGCCTTCACTTGCACTTCCGCGAGCTGATACATTATTTAGCGACCAGCTGGTGGATGAACAAGGTTAGCTTCCTGCCACTGGCCGCCGCGGTACCTGACAGCGTCGGCTGTGTTTACTTTATACACCTGGGAGTGTGTGCAGTATAAATACCACAGCTGGGGCAACCGCCGGGCCCCGAGGGATCGGAGCGAGCCGTAGTCTCAGCCGGCGTCCTCCGTCCTGCAGCATCGCCACATGTGATGCACATCACAGAGGGTAGAGTGGATATTTGGCCTGTTTAAGATGACTATAGATCAGCCAGAGAGGTCGCACACTTTCCTTTTCCCTAAGCGTTTCCTTTATAAACTTGGATTAGAGCTGTGCAATATTTGCGCACACACACACACACACACACACACACACACACACACATACAGTCATATTTTACTATCTTAGTGGGGACATCTAATTGACATAATGGTTTCCCTAGAGCCGCTTACCTCGACCCTAACAATCAAAAATGGATGCCCGGCCCTAAACCTGACCACAACCTAATTGTAGCCCACATGAGTCTCAAAAATGCAAACTCAGGATGAGCATTTGGTCCCCATCAGTTTAGTAACTTCCCAATTTTTTTTGGTCCCCACAAAGATATGTTAGCATGACACACACACACACATTAACTCATTATCATCCGCCGAGCTGACAAAGCTAATAAACTGCTAATCCCGAGCAACGATTTTGACATTAATAACTGGTAATTTATGCGAGGTGACACGTTACATGATGACAGTGGGAGTGTCAAACGGAAGATAACAAGTGTCAAATAATATTCAGTAACTACATTAACTGCACGTTTGCTTGTGAGCCTTTAAAGATGTTTTTATTTGTTTTTTAAATAAGTTTCTGTATTTTGTTTGAGGATGACTGAGCAGTGACTCACAGCTGAACGCAGCCTGTAACAAAAACATTTGCTTCCGTTGGTTGAATCCATGAAAAACACAAATATAGAGAAAATATAGGCAAGAAAGCTGAGAGTAGAGCCAACTCTCTTTTTCTATTAGAAACTGCATTTTCATGCATATTTGTGTGTTTCAACAAATCACTGCACCTATTTCTCAGTTTGCTAGCGAAGCACAAAGAAACCAGAGGTGGCTCGAGGCTTTTGCACAACATCAGTGAGCGCGCAGGCGCCTGAGGGGTTAATAAGTGGTTGATATAATTCGGGGGAAGGTCTTTCAACGCTTTAAAAGTGGTAAGTAAGAATTTCAAATCGAGTTATGGTAGCTTTAAGTTAAGGCTGTGAATGGACGTTAATGGAGTTAAACGCAGCGGTTCATATCGTTACGTTTACAGATGCCTTAAAGGCTGATTTAACATCGCACTTTGGAGACTTGCAAGACGCCGATCCTCACCTTTTGCTCTTGAGTGTAGATTCTTTCATTAGACGCCGTCTGCTTAGCAGAGAGAAGCTGAACTCCATGAGAAAAATCAGCTTCGGTAAAGGAACTGAAACAGTAACGCAGGCTCACGGGGTTTTTACGATCGATAGCTGCTCTTTATTTATTTATTTATTTATTGTTTTTCCTCCAAAAATCTCTGAAAGAACACAGCACTCATTATTTGATGGCAGTGACTGTTAGAACGAAGCAAACAGTGATGTTGAATCAATGCCCAGCTGTGAGCAGGAGCCAGGGCAGGAAGCTTCACTCTGTTCTGGGCTGATAGAAGAAGATAAACTAACCAGCTCCTGTCACAATATGAAACGAACCCTTTTTAGTTTCCCTGCGCTCCCTCTCGCATCCTCAGCGTGCTTCACCCCCCCTCCAGCGTGCACAGGGATGCCCCCTGTTAGCTCACCTCTCGCCGACACAGAAATAGCCGCGATTCTTCGTGCGAGGCCCGGAGATTACGACTCGTACCTGTTGAGCGGCTGCTTCCCGCTGTCTTGTTTGCTGGCGGGGAAGCCTTCAAGAGGAGGCGATCCCGGCCCTCGAGAGCGCTGCCAAGTGTGGGCGTCAAATTTGAGGTGTTGCTTGTCTCGTTTGAATGACAGCTTCAAGACGCACTTGTTGGATGCCGGCGCAAAGAGGGAGACGGAGAGAGATGGAGAGAGGCAAGCCAGGAGGCATTTTAAAGGAATGCGCGCTGACCTCGCGGCACTTGTCAGCCTTCTGTTTCTTTTTTTGTGTGACAGCAGTATTTACAGAGCGGGGAATTTCTCCGGAGATCTCTGCTAATAACTGCTCTTTTTTTTGAGAAGCAGATGCAGCAGAGGTGCCTTTAAGACTCTGCTGCTCTCACCGTTAAGGTGAATTACTTTCATTTAGAGTCACAATTAAAACAACAGCGCCTGTGTTCTCGAGGTGAACAATGAGACTTTCAGATCCACGGCTTTGTTGTGCAGTGTGATCCAAAGCTGCCAACTTTCTGCTCTGCACTTATTTCCAATCAAGCTCTGAGTGTGTGTGTGTGTGTGTGTGTGTGTGTCTGCTTGTATGCCATTTTTTCTAATCTGTAAATGAGCTTACTAGCAGGCACTATTATTTATTTTTCCCCTTCAGGACTCATTTTCTTTATTAAAGCAGCTACATTGTCTGGATAGGTTAGATTAAATATCATTTATCACAAATCTCTTCCCAGAAAAATGAAATATAAAACACATTCTCAGGTTTGATTTCCAACAACAACAAAAAAAAGGGGGTCAGCCCTGATTTTTTTTTTTTTTTTTTTTTTTTTTTGTGTGAATATCAGCAAACAGGCTGGAGTGTTTGCACAGTAATGATTGCTGTGTGTTCCAGGAGCTTTAACACATTAGCCTGCGATATTTGTTTTACACTCGTGCGTAGCGGCGAGCTAACGTGCTCGGTGTGTGGTGTTAAACAGGGCGGTTGTCCCTCTAAATGTCACGCACGGGATTAATAAGAGCTCAGAGTATAGAGTCCTGCAGCGCCCACGCTGATTCAGAAACATCAGCTCAGGTCCTCGGCGTGTTGAGCTTTTCTCCGCGATGACTGAGGGATCCTTCGTGGTTGCGGTCGCTCGGCGAGCACCCTTATCAGTTTCTAGGCTTCCGCCTATAAAAATAAAAGGAAGCAGGGCCCAATAAACTACACAAGTCCGAAAAAAGGACAAAACCAAAACGTATTAATAATTAAGTAAGACAGAAATGGATGAAAAGGAAAAAAGCGGTTTGGGTGATTCCTGTCTCTCCACTGTTACTGTCCAATAAAGGTGAAAAACAAACAAAGAAGAAGACACATGCGTTTTCCTGCGATCCATAAACCATTTGCATATAAACATAGAATGACTACATCCTTTAAAAATCCATCCTTTATTCAAAGTATTTGAAAGATTAAAACCAGCTGAGCCAAACCAGACTTTAAATCCGCTTGATGTTACCAACAGAGGTCGAAGCCGGTTGGTTGGGAGCGTGCAGAGAGCAAGACAGACGCTTTATTGTGGAACTGATGCGAGCTGGATGAGCTGTGAGTGGAAAAGGAGGATGTTAAAAAAAGAGCAGCTGGCCTCCTCAGGTGCTGAAGAGGGAAGGTGATGCCGCTCGTTGGCAATGATTTGTTTTCATCTTAGTCAGAATCGCGCCGGCTTTCCAGGAAAGCCTGTATTGTTTACCACTTGGCCTGCAAATGAATCACACACACTCACACACACTCACACACAAGCATGCACTCAGGCCACCAAATGGTTACTAAGTAAGTGGCAGGTGTTATTTTGTGAATGAGAGGTTTGAACTTTACATTGTTGCATTGGGGGGGGGGATTAATAATTAACACGTTCTGCGAACGCTATCAAAAGCACGTTGACAGTGGGACATAAAGTGTGTTCAGATTAGATTTTTTACTGCTTTATTTTGCAGGGTCTGTGTGGGCGTGAGCGCCTTTTATGGCTCTGAACCGGTGAACTTGACACAGTGCTCTTTTCCTCGAAGGCTCAGCGGTATCTAGGTTACAGGCGCCCGTTAGGTTTACGCAGCTTGGAAACGCCACAAATCGGTGAGGAAAATAACATAATTTTAAAATAAACACTAATGAGGAGGGTCGGGAGATTGCTTTGCATGGGCTGGTACCCAAGATTAGATAATTCTCTCGAGTCTCACACATCCGCTGATTTATGTCTTAGACAAGCTAGTCGTGCTGCGGTTGCATTAAAGAAGGATTTATGGTCAGGGTACAGTCATTCCTGTCCTTTGCTTTTTGGTACATACAAATATTGCTTACTAGGTTAAAAGTACACTTTTAAAACAGTTTCCAAGTTAAAAGCTCTCTTGTGTTCCCCCAGAATATTTTTCACTGTTTATACGATGCTTATAAACATCAGGTTTGGCTGTGCAATAGACCGGCGACTTGTCCAGAGTGTACCTGACCTTTTGGCCCTATAACAGCTGGGATAGGCTCCCTGACTTGGACGAGCACTTAAGAAAATGGATGGGTGGTTAGATGGACTCCTGGTTTGAGCTCTGCTCCACTCTGTAAAAGTGTCTGTAGCTTTAATGGAGCTACTGCTGTTACCTTCCAGGAAGTGGTCTGCAAGTTACTGTAGATAATGCTAGAACACCGACTCTCTGGATTTCTGGTTCCACTTGTGATAAACTCTAGAATTAATGCAACTGTGCACCAGATCTTCATCATCTTTGGGGTAAACCTGTTCCTCCTTCTGACATCGTTACCACATCATCATGTTTTTGATAGAAAGGCTTCAAGTCAATAGATGTGGTTCCATCATTGGATCTTTTTGCAGATTTTGATTGTAGTAAAGCATCTTTCTGTAACCGTCAGGGATGTCACAGCAGTAGGGCTGCCACGATTAGTCGACTAGTCACGATTACGTCGACTATCAAAATCGTCGACGACTGATTTAAAAGTCGACGCGTCGTTTGAAGCTTTGTAAGATCACAAAAGACGCAGGAATAAGTAGTAGGATTTAAGAGTGTAATAACGGACTGAAACAGAAGATGGCAGCACTGCATGTACAAGGATGCCAGCTGCCGTTAAACCCCGAAGAAGAAGCAGCAGCGTCCGGTATCGTAGCTGTGTCCAAATTCAGGGACCGCATCCTCCTGTGCCCGCATTTGTAGGCCGATTACGTTACAGCGACACGACGAAGACGGTCCAAATTCTAAGACTCCGACAAATGCGCCCTTCATTTCCCCAGATTTGAAGGATGGGTCGGGTGTATACTTCGTGGCCCAACCTATCCCAGAATTTATAGCGCGGCCCAGCTCAGTTTCCAACAATGGCGGCAGCTAGTTAGTTTTAATATTACTCTTATTATTCTTTCTGGGTCACAAAATAACCGTTAAACATATTTTCAGGCGAGAATGTAGCTGTGTAAACCTCAAATATCTGCTCAGTTTATCAAGACACCACATATTTTCAAAAGCGCTCCGACGTTTTCGGAGACGTCTGTTACCCACTAGCTCGATAGCTAGCCGGGGGCTAGGCTAACTAGACCCGTGAGAACACCGGACTCCCGGCAAATCATTTTCAAACCCACCGCAGTCTTTCGCTACTCAGGTTAAACATATATAAGTCACTTAGATAACTTAAAAATGTTATTGTTTGGCTTTTTTCAGTATTTTATTTGTTCCTGAGTAAATCTGTTTGGCTGAGATTAAAGTTATAGTTTTTACACAGCTGAATAAACGTCAAGCAGACAGCTGATTATCAGAAGTGTGAGATGCTCAATATACTCTGGTGTCCTGTTATATTTTAGATAGCAAGGAGTTTATTAAACTTCACCGAAACAATCTGCAAATATCATTAAAATTTAATAAACTATCATCTTGTATTTATTTTTAGTTAGCACATACCTTAAACACTTAAAGCTGTAAGCTAATGATAGTAAAATAAGAGCAGATGCTGCTGGTGCAATAAGCTGTACTTTTACGTCCAATGGATGATGATCTGATTAGTCGAGTAATTGCAAAAATAATCGGTGACTAGTCGACTATCAAAGTGCCCTACACAGCAACACGAGACGGTTTATGGCATCCAGGCATGAAGAGAGCAGTAGCAGAGAATTCCTAGCAGCAATTCAGAGTTGCACCCAGTTAATCCACTAAAGCACCAGACCTGCGCTGGCCTCTGTGCTGGATCTCTGAGCGCACACTAGTACGATGGAGTTTTTTTGCTACTTTACAGCTTTTGCCAGTAATAAAATATGATTTGTGTCACTCATAAACAGAAAAATAGGCTGCCTTTATTTTGATTTAGTGGGTGGATTATCAGCTGAACAGGTAAAACAGTATTAACTCTTAACATTTGCCTGGTTCTAAGCTTGTAAGATATGTGAGCTAACTTAACAGTGAAGCTTTCTTATTAAACAGAAAATTGTCATATTATGAAAGAGAAAAAAAAGGTTTTGAACCCAACTACAGAATATTTAGTTTAGTTTGCTAATCGCTCAATCGTTTTAGAAAAGTGCTTTCCACCTGCATTCTCTTTAATCGCCAGCAGGGGGAGATTCCTCTGGTTGCAGAAAGACATCTGGTTGTGTAGAGCTCTATGGGAAAACAGCCCTCGGCTCTCTTGCTTCTGTAATCCCCACAAACACTTTCCTGATGACTCTACGACTTTAGCCGCTAGCTTGAAGTTATATTGAAATAAAGACGACGTTCATTTAGTAAATTTTGGTCATTTGCAGCGTCAGAAAGGAGGTTTGTTAATTGTAACTCATGATGGGTGCAGGAATTTTGACACTGATACTTGGTGATTTTAACTATCAGATATATCGGCTCCTGATTGTTTGTTTTTTTTCCAAACGTATTTGTTACCAACACAGAGGTTGCAGTGTGCCCCCTGGTGGACAAACTATGCGACATCAACTCTCCTTAAGTGAATGAAGCATGTTTGTGCTGTCTCCCCTTTGTTTTTTAATTGTCATACATCGGCCAGTAAATCAAAATTATTTGATACCGAAATATTTATAAATAGCAGCCCATCATAACAGGTAGCGATGGTTGGGTTTTATCTTTTACTAATGAGCATTAGCCAGTGAAGGCAGATACACCCCTTCCTCTTCACAGGCAGTTTCAAAAGACCAAGATATTGATGGTGAAGCTTTGTTTGGCGAAGGTTTCTTTTATCTCAGTAATGATAAGTTATCCAGTGTTAATACTGTGAAAAATATTCTTAATGGGTTGTAAAGCTGGGTGGCTCTCTAGTTTCAGGGGTGCTAGAGAAATTAAAATAAGAATGTCCTATTCTCACAACATTTCACACCATATAAAATGCATCATGTCCCAAGATCTAATTTTAATAGCTGAGACTTTATGGCTGCCTGACTCACATCAAAAAGAGTCAGTCGAGGTGGTTGAGGTATTTGAGTCGAATGCCTTCTGGAGGCATCCTAGGAGAGGTATTTTAAACATGTCCACCCAGGAAGACGCCCTAAGGCAGATCCAGGACACTCTGGAGAGATTATAGCTCTCAGCTGCCTGTGGAGAGGAAGGTCTGAGCTTCTCTTCTGAGACGGCTTTCCAGGCACAGCTAAGCGTTAGAAGATGGATGGATGGATGAAAAGCACCAAACTCCAATGAAAACATATTTTCAACATATGGAACCATGAACCAGTATCTTAAATCAAGAGTATATGGTGACTTGTATGGCCACATGTTTTCAAGAGACTGTTTTTAGTGGTGGAGTACTATGTCAGAAATGGAGAAAGATGTAAGGTTTTGCCAACTGGGCAACAGAGATGCAATAGTTTCTCTACATAATAAAGTTTATTTCCATACCACCACAAACGACATCATTTGTCATGATCATAAAGTTGATTCAGCATCTCTAAAACATTTTTGAGAAAAGGGGAACACTATAACCTCCACAAAAGTAGGATTTATTGCTAGGCTGTATTACATTGCATTAGTTTTAGCTTGCAGACTTCATATTAGATTTATAAAGCCATTTTTACATGCAGTACTGACTTCTGCCTTCCAGACGAGGAACAAGGGTTAGGAAGAAGAAACAACTTCATAATCTCATTTTCTTTCGTCCCTCTTGTTCTTTTGAACTTTTGAACTTAGAAGATTAATACATGTATAATTTAAAACATTTTAATATCTGAGTAGCATAACCACATCAAATCATGTGAATTCTACTGAAGCTGAGATGGAAGTAAGTCCTCAGGCCCAGCTCTCTTTATATCAGCCATGTTTCTGCTGAGCTTCTGTGTTTACTGAATTACTACGATTTTGGATGACAAGAAATTTATATTATTAGTAATCACAGGAAACGGGTTGTTTCCTGTGATTACTAATGATGAGCATACAGGATGTTGTATGCTCATCAGCATACTACTTGCTCTCATGTTTAAAAATTACAAATTAAAGATTTCTTTGATTTCAGAATTTCAGAGAGTGACAGTTTAAAATTTTGACCAATTCTGATAAAATATTGTTCCGTAGCTGATGTATTAGGTTTTGTGGAGCATTGTTGAGGTTGAGTTAAATAGGGGGTTAGTTTGGTTTCCATTAAATGTTTTTCAAACTCAACAAGTATAAATCTCCAAAAGTTGATTCTGTTCATCTGGACGTAGCGTTTTCTGGGAGAAACGTTTCGTCACTCATCCAAGTGACTTCTTCAGTCTGAAGAAGTCACTTGGATGAGTGACGAAACGTTTCTCCCAGAAAACGCTACGTCCAGATGAACAGAATCTGGACGTAGTGAACAGAATCAACTTTTGGAGATTTATTTTCCTGGATGATTGAGAATGCATCAAGACGTTTTAATCTACAAGTATAAACACAGAGCCAAAGTTTAACAGAATTCCTGTGAATGTGGCCGAGGAGGTGGTCAGCACAAACGGGTAAAAGATGCATGAAAACATTTCATAATAAAAGCCCTATTAAGAAATGAAGGGTCTCTGACAAGTGAAATACTGGGACTTTTTAACATGGTTACAGTGTTGAGTTTGTATTGTAGCAAAGCTTAAGGACGTTAGCTAAAATGTTAGGTTTTTTTTCTCTTGACAAAAGTCATAAAAAGGTTTTTTTAATGTGGGGTGGCTGAAGATGTTTGCTGTGCAGTGCAGTGGGTATCGAATCCATATAGAAGTGAGTCATCCTTGTTGTGCTGTAACAAGTGAAAGGCAGCAGGTTAATGAGGGCAAATCTAATGGATAAACATCAAACACAGGGACTTCAAATAAAATTGCCTTGTGTAGCTAGAAACTAGGGCTGTGCGATATGGCCTCAAATCCATATCATGGTATAATTTGAAGCATGAGCGGTAACAATATATTTTGCAATATAATCTTTTATTCTGTATAACATTTGTTACACACTATAGGGCAAACTTAAAATCGACAGTGTGCCTTATCTATGAATTCTGGTTGTGCTTACTGACCTCGAACCGATTTTACGCAGCACACGGCGTGCAGAAATATGTCAAAAAATGTTTTAGTACAACTTTGGTAAGCTATGAATGCACACTGCTAGATGCATTGTCGGAGCATTACGGCTGCCGTAGTCCGGAGCCTCGCGGAGTAATCTGGGTCCTAAACCAGTGTGGCCAACTTAGCGACTTTGTCGCTATATTTAGCGAGTTTTCAGACCCCCTTAGTGATTTTTTTTTTTTCTTTTTTCTGAAAAGCGACTAGCGACAAATCTGGCGACTTTTTCTGGTGTTATTGGAGACTTATGTATGACGACTTTTTGACATGAAAGCGCGTATCGCTCTCAACAAGCAGCGGTGCTGCTGTGGGCACCTCACCCGCGCCAAAGCGCTCACAGGCGGAGGATAGTCCTCCCCCAGCTGCTATCAGGGCAGGAGATGTTCACACCTGTGCGTCCAAACTGCAAATGAATCGCGCATGAGCGAAGCCGCTGCTCTCGCACTGACTGTAACGCAGTCAGTTCTTCTTTTACTCGTATGCTGTAAGGTTTAAAACTACTTATAAACACACACACAAAGTAACTCCACCAGAGCGCCTGTTTTGGGTCACTTTTGCCGGTCCAAGTGTGAGGGACCAAGCAGCCAAAGCAAAGAGGACACAGGCAAAAAAGTGTCTTCAAAAAGGGTTTTCTTTATTTTAACCCTCAAAGTCCAAAATTAACAAAATTCAAAACCATACTTAGCAGGCCCATAAAAGAGGTCAACTAAATATAACTCTACAAAAAGTAATGTCCAGAAACTTAAACAAAACAAAGTGAGACACAACTTAACTCACAAACTGACCTAATTACAAAGACACATGAGGGTAGCTTTTATAATGATTTGCCCAAACCATTTACACACAATAGGGGGGAAAACAAAAACACACTAATATTAACAAAGCACAGAATAACCTAACTAAACCTAAAACGCCCCTGCTCCTGGTAAGCCCATGGTTGGTCCTGCTGAGCAGGCATCTTGTTCCCAGAGTCCTCAGCCACCGCCCAAACCAGGTAACTCAAAGAAAGAGAAACATAATTAATATAACAAAACATTTTAGAAAAACCACACAATGTTACTATGTGCGCTCCTCATAAACCAGTGTTAGGTTTAACCAAATGATTAATGAAAACTGCAAAGTAAACTAATAAAGTAATTTAGCCCTGTGTGGCTGATGCATCACACCAAGCCCGGGTAAAGGAGCAGGGTTGGAACAAAAAACAAAATAAACCAAAAAAGCCAAAAACAATAATTGCTAAAAGAAATTTAATTTGTAGTTCTAAATAAATTCTAAATGCATTTAGAAAGTTTTTTACTCACTTTGTCTCTTCCACGATGTTATTTCTCTCTCCGACAGCGTAGGTTACAATTACATTAGCATTACCAATTCTGCAAGTCTAAATGGCGTCATCGCCTAATTTGCATGACAGCCAATAGTGATTTTCCTTACTGAGGAGTCTGCAACACTGTCTGGGTCCCAAACTCCGTTTGCTTCAGGTCCCAAAGTCAAACGAACACTGCGGCATCACCGAGAGTTAAAAACTGTCTAAATTCTTTCATCTTTAATAAAATGATCAGCGTTGCTGCTTTACCAGGTGTAACAATTAAGTTTAACATCCATGAAAAGAGAATTTATTAAATTAAACAGAGTTAGAAGTTAGCAGGAAGTTAGCTCGCTAGTTTCCACCTAAACATGATCTTCACAACGTTTACATTGCACCACTTTGATTGTCTTAGTTTCTGCTCCAGACCCTCGTCGTGTGTTTACTATCACCTTTACTATCAGGTCTGTGGGGAATTTTCGCAGGTATGCCGTGGGACCTCTGCTGACGTCAAGCATAGACAGACACGCACATGCGTTTACCCATGGTGCAGGGTTTTCCCCCCTCATGCTGGTTGTGGTAAATCTGACTCAAGAGACCCAAACCACTGTAACTTGCTGTACAGTACGAGTGTGTATCCATGCAGTTTTCACTGACATCACCTTCCCAGGGGTCCATCAGACACTTGCATCCTCAGCATTGTGTTGTCACAGCTTCTCCTCTCGGTCTAAAGTGCTGAAAAAATACATCCCCAGACACGTAGCCTCAAACTTTCTAGGTAATTGTTGTCGTGACCAAAAACTAATTTTGCAAGTTTATTAAGGCAGGCTTTAATAAAAACTCCGGCTCCCGCACTGTCACACTGCTGCTGACAGTAGTTTGCCTTATCGCACATGGCAGGGCCAGAAAGGTGATTTATTACCTTTTGTTTTTACTTAAAAATTAAAGCCCCCCTCCCTTTATTTTGACAGGTTGCTGCTCTGAGAACCATTTTTGGAGTCTTTACCCTTGCCACCACAGTACAGGCATGCACACAGATCTCTATACGTCTGTATTATAGATTTGCTTTTTATTACACCTACCAGATACTATTATTGGGGAAGCGGCAGCATAGAGACTTAAGGAATGGGGTTGGGACTGGAAGATCGGTGGCTTGTCCCAACTAGTAAATGGAAAAAGTGAATGAGAAACCTTTTTTTCCTTCATCCTATTGCAAGAGAAACTGAGGAAAGTGAAGCACACATAAGTATGACCGTGTGTTTCCTCACTGGTCCATCAGAGCTGCTACAGTAACGCTGTAGTTTCCCTGTAGTTGGCTGCTGAGATGCACTGAAATACAGGAAGCTCATATCAGGAGTTTCAAGTAAAGTGAAAGCCACTTGCAGCAGCTGACCAAAGTTTAAAGGTGTTTCGTGCATTAAATGCATTTTTTCTTCTAACTCTATTTCACCTTCTGCTTTCACTGACCTCTGTCAGCCTCTTTCTCCAAATGCATGCAACCTCTGCTCAAATCCAGAGGTGAAAGGGTTAAAAGCTTTCACTGCAATAAAGAGGGCCCGGCTTATCCCTGAGTCTATTTTTAGAAGCACACACACACACAGAGATGTGCACGTGCAAGCACGGCGAACAAACGATCATTATTTTTGGTCTCCCGTGTAGATTCTCCTCGTCGTGATTGAGCGCTTTGTTGCCGTGCGGCTAAAAATGGAGCACGGGGCGAGTGCATGCGTGACACGGCCGCTGGCTCTTTTGTGCGGGCGGTCATTGTGCTAGGTGCATGAGCTTCATCGAGGGTAATTTCGAGCCTTATTGTCACGTTTGCCTGGCCGTCCACTTGTGCTGACATGTTGTTTTCTGCCCCTCCGAAACCCAATTACAAAATTGTGGCAGATTGCAAAATGCACTTCAGCGGCGTGTTCCCACAAATGCCGCACCCTCTCTCTCTCTCCCTCGCTGAACCCGGTGAACACAGATGAGGCTGCTGCCAGCCAGACGGTTTGTCCGCGCCGCCCTCCCATGCGCCACCAACTTGGCTGAACATGAGTCCCATCCCAGGACAAACCCAGGGGGGTTTCTTGTGCAGCGTCTGACTCGCCTGGATGCAAAAGGTTCACCGTGTCCTCACCAGCATCCTGCTGCTGCAGCCGTGCTTGTCCTCCCTCCAAAAAACAACACCTAAAACATGCTATTTATGCAGGATGATGTCTCAGTACATGAGAAAAGCTGCGGTTTTAATTGGTGGCAGGACAAAGACAGCGCAGAGCGAACATGAGCTAATGAAGGGACGCATCTTTTGTCCCCGCGTCTTTTGTCTAGTCCCAGCTGAGAAACGGGATACACTGTGTTCTGCCAACATGCTGTCAGCGGCAATTACGGTTTACACTGCTGCCTGGGAGCCCAATCCTTGTGCCTTTTGACATGGTGCTCCACAGTGCTTGACACGAAGCACAAGTGTCTGGCCAGGGCATCAAGGAAATACTACGGTTACGCAAGAGGATCAACGCATCATCTTTGTCAGAACTCGAAGCACACGAGCGCTTAAAGAGTCGATGTGCGTGCATAGTAGGTGCGGAGCAACTGCGAGCTCGGATGCTGTGGGTGTTTGCTGTTGTAAGGCCCAGCGAGCAAAGCTTTACGGTTGCATCACAAATCTCCTAGCAACCATCATGGCTGCCCATTAAGTAGAGAATATTAAAGATGGACGCAAGATCGCTGTCAGTTGAAATAATTTGCACTTTTCTGGTTTTGTGGGTTAATTCGGGCTAATGTCTGCTTTTGTTGTCACCACACGCTCGACGAACGCTGGAATCAAGTTAGAGTTTTAACACATGTTCATAAGCTCTCACTTTTCTGCAAGCTTTCTCGTTTTGTTTTGTTTTGGGGTTTTTTTTGTCTCCATAAATGTAAAGTTGAACCATGCAGCTCCATACAACCATGCAGCTGCTCTCACATGATATCAAAAAAGCTTATCACTGGCATCAGGAGAATCCCAGTTGATAGGGATTTGTACGGAAGAGGATTAGGGCCACTGAACAAAAGCCTGTGCTTGAGATTTTTTTTGTGTGTTTTGTTTTTCACAATTCTGACAGAAAAGTCAAAATTCTTACCTCAGAATTCTTTGGGGGTTTTTTTCCCCCAGAAAGTCAGAATTCTGAGAATAATGTCGGAGAAAAGGTTATTCCCAGAAAAAGTCAGAAAAAAAGTCTGACTTATGACTTCTTTCTGAAAATGTCAGAATTCTGAATTTCTGAGAAAAAACGAAGAATTCAAAAACAGAAAAATACGAAGTTTTACTTCTATTTAAAATGTCTTTTTATTTTGGGGGAATATACACCCCATTTTTTAAGATGCTCTAATTGTCTTCCATATTTTCATAAAGCAGCGCTGACTGGATTTTTCGCTGAAGTTGATTTTTAAGTCGATTGCAGCTGTTTGTGTCGCTTTGCCTCACTGCACAGTAGATTTATTTTGTATGTTGGGGTGAATCGAGCCATGCTGTTGTAAAACATGTTGCTGAAGTGATGAGGCCTTTCTGTTTTAAAATACCCCAAAACTTCGCTATCATTCAGCATTAATGGTGCCTTCACAGATGTGAAAGTTGCACGTGCATTACTGAACCCCTGAATACTTTTACTGCTCGGTAAACGCTGAAAAGGCTGCAGATTCAAACATCGTAAACTTCAGTAAGTACAGCAAGCAGCAGCTGTCTTGGTTCCAACCAGGTTGTGTTATGAACGTACATCTGGCACTCTCATATTTGAGATCATAGTCGAAGGAAGTGGCAAATATCATTATTATGCGCCACAGTCGAAACGGAGTGTGAAAGGGCCCATTCATGGGAGCGTTCTTGTACAGTTGTGTGCAGTGGCAACCCTCTATTGAATGTTGTGGCATTGTTTGCTTTTGGTGCACAGTGAATTCAGGCCTGCACATACTGAACTTGACTTCTTCAAGTATTTGAGATTTTGACTGCTGTGGAAGTCAAATTGGCCCAGGCTGTTTGCTATGATGCAAGCAAACCAGTTGGTCGTCACCGTGTGGCTTTGGTGGTTTTCTCTAAACCAGGCGCGTTATCTTAAATGTGCGGAGTTGCATATTATCTCACACGTAAGTAAGTCACACGTAAACCCTCTCTGGCAGTTACACAGCAAAACAGCGTTTTGGACACGCGTCTGCAGCAATTCTGATTTTTCTGTTAAATGTAAGATGTGCGACCGCCTTGTTTTTCCGAGTCATCCAGCTTGAAACAAAAGGTCAGATGGTTGTTTTCTGACCGTCCGCAGGACGCAAACTTGGCCGAGGCTCACGCAGGGGTCACTCATTCTCTTTTTATCGGGGTCCCTGACGTCAGCCGGCGCCCTTGGGAAGCGAATCTGCGACCCAGAGGAAAAAGCCTCTTCAAGGAGAGGCGTGTTTGATTAATCGTATTGTTCCTGTCGGGTTCACCTTGCTCGCTGGAGTCACCCTGGACAGAGCAGCCAGAACGGAAGTGCGCTGAATGTAATGAGGGCCGGAGCATCCTTCCTCTCTTTCTCAGTCACTGTCTCGCTTTGTAAATGCCACAGCGGCGCAGACAAACGTCTCATTCTCTTTTGTCCCGCATAACAAAGGCCTCTGTCAACATACAGTATGCTCTCGTTGCCAGGACCGGGTCAAGTTTGCCTCTCGTCTCTCCTGGGAGATGCGGCGGACGGAGCCCCTTCACCATTTTGCTAAGCTCGTTAGTTCTGCACCCACCCATTTATATTTCCTATCCCAACATATTTTTGATGTAGCTACGCTAACTTGAGTCGACTAACTCTCTGCCTGAGGGTAGAAGAAGCTATTTATGGCTCCCTGTCTCCCGATTCTTACCCAGTGGAACTGAAAAGATGGAAGGATGGAGAAAGGAAGATATGAAGGAGCTACATTGAGGTGTTGGGGGGGGGGGGGGGGGGGGGCTCTGCTGTGTAACTAGGCTACATTTAAGATTGATGGATCCTGTCGCCAAGGTATAGGGCACTACTTTGGCGGGTTATCGCTTCATTACGTTGCTCTCCGACTGCTGTGTGTCCCACTCTCCCTCTTCAGTGCTCCAGCACACCTATGCTCCCTCCTCCCCACGTGAGTGTCGGGTATCAACCCTGCGGTTTGGGGCTGAAAGCTTATACGCTTTGTCTAACTAACCACAGACAACGACACGCGCACCCCTTCCCCACACTTAAAAGTCGGAGATGTAAAGCTCCCACCAGCAATTTGTGCAAAAGCAGGGCGTAGAATTACTCCAAGCCACAGGTGTCATGCACAGGCAGATGCACCTCATTTCCATTGCAAAATGCAGCAGCGTGTGTTTCATTTGAATAGGAACGCCAGGGGATATCGGCTCTCACCGCCGCGCACGGGTTTGTTTTTGGAGGCTTTGACCACCTTGTAATATTTCCTCGCTCTTTACATAAAGTCTGCAGGAGTTTGAATTTGAATGTCACCTGTTTTCAAACCTGTGTGTGGATCTGTGTCAACAGGGCCAAATGTGACTCAAGCCCACGCCCAAGCCCTCACTTGTTGGGGGGACAGGGTGGTTGAAGGTGGAGGGTACTGGTGCATCAATTCGCGCAAGGTGGCGCGAGACGAATGCACGTACATAATCAGCGCAAAACGCATCCCTCCAGCTTCGAGGCTAATTAAGAGCGTGCGTCTGTGTGTATGTGCCCGTCTGGTCCAGAGAGAATTCCAGAAATAGATCACGCACAGCGAGGCGCTCGCCCGTTTCCCTCTCCTCTTTTTCTCTTTTTGATGCCTCCGGAGGGATTTTACATGGATTTTCATCTCGCGTCCAAAAGGAATAATTGCATATTTGTGCCCCTCAGATGTTTTTGAGCATCGTGCTCAGGATTTTTAGATGTACATGTATTTATGTGCAGATGGCTCAGGTGCTCGTGTTTACTATGAATACACACACATATAGAGGATGGATGCAGCAGCAGTAGTCGCAGGTTTGTGTGCGCTTGCAATGCATGCACTATTTCAATGTCAGTGTTTTTTTTCTCGTTTCGCCGTTTCGTTGCTTTTTCCTCCATCTTTCCATCGCCTCATCATCCCTGCTTCCCTCTACCTCTCTCCCCTCTTACCCCCTCCATCCCCTGATGCATCCTCCTCCTCCTCCTCCACTACCCTTCTCCGTGGCTCTGCTTTTTATAGCCATGTCTTCCCAGGGCTCGGCAGCTACAAAAGCCTTTTCATGTTGCCACTATAATTACAGCCTACACACACACACACACAGACACACACACATGCACATTAGAGGAGTGTCTTTGTGTCTGTATGCATGTGCGTTGTGTGTGTGCTGCTGCATGTGCCGTTACACACAAAAGGGTGAGCTATTTTTACCTCTCTCCCTCCCCACCTCCCCACCACCATCCCCCTCATCCCTCTCTGCCGCCGCTGCTTGCTGCCAGCCACATTTGCTATGCTGAGCACAGGCAGCATCAGTCGAGCCCCAACTCCTCTCCTCTCGCACGCCGAACTCGCGCGCCCCTCGGCGTCCCCTCAGAGCTTTTCCGAGCACCCCCGCGGTCGCGGAGACCCTCGGCGCATTCACCACTCGCTTTCTCTCTCCGGCCAATGGAACGCGCTCAGGCGTCGGTACCGTTGCCGCTGCACGCGCTGGCCGCAGCGCAGATGACCTGAAGCCCGCTTGTTTGCACTGTGGCTGTCTTTCTTTTCAAAAACTGCCCGATTAGGTTTGTCGCTGGAAGCTTGTCTCAATGTTGCGGACCATATTTGAAGCGGAGTGTTCTCTCTCTCCCACAGAGGGAATCCTGGGAAAGGAGCAGCCGCTCGAGGTCCTGAAGACATCGGCGCTCAACCACATCCCAACAGGTTGGACACTCTGGATGTTTGTTTGGGTGCACGTGTATGTGTGTGTGAGCTTCTATAAACCAGAGCCCGTGTGTGTGTGTGTGTGTGTGTGTGTGTGTGTGTGAACAGACGTGATTTCACTATTAACCACATCCTGTGTGACTTTGCATGCGTATTTGTTTCTCCTGGGATGTCATAAATTGTGCCGTTTGTGAAGTGCCATCACGTCAGAGACGTCTCTGCACTTTGTCCGACTGAAGGTTGACGGCGTTTGACGGGACGGCGCCGTACTTCTGTGTTTTATTTACGCTGGTGTCTCAGCGTGCCGTTTGTTTTTCCTTTTTCTTGTTTTTTTTTTTGCTGAATGACAATCCAGCAGTCTGTTTGCGAGCTCACGTGAAACTACACCAAAACAAACTATTCCACACAGTTTCATCTCCCCCAAACCAATCACACCACTTCCTGTGAACCCCCCCACCCCGAGTATGCTCAAATCGCCAAGTGTTTATTAGCAGCATACAAGCGTGGAGAGTTGATAGCAGTGAGAGGACAGAGGAGAGATGGAGCAGCGCAGAGGGAGGCCAGAGTACAGGAGTGAAAGGGGCACAGATGGAGAGATGAGGTAATGTGAAGGAGAAATGAGTCTGAGGTAATATATGCATAATGCATTATCTAATTCAGCAATGAGGGCGCTTCTAATGCTTCGAACACAGAGACATTTGGATTGTTGTGGTTGAAAAATAGTTACGAAAGAAAACAAAAATGGCAAAAGGCTGATTCATAAATTTCCTCCCCGTGCTGCTCTTTCCGCGGCTCTCCCAGAGCAGCGATGGAGATGTGCTGTGAGCTGGAACAGCCTGTTGCTTCAGGGGAACAAACAGCAAAGTTTCATCTTTGGTTCGACCTGAAGCGTCTTGGTCTTTCACGCGCTTCACGCGCTCTCTCTGTTGGGGTTGTTTTCTGTGCGCCTTCCGGCTGCGCTGATGAAATATTGAAATCTGCCGGAGTGACTTCATCAGATATTCTCCAAATCTGTTGTCTTGGATACAGAGCGGCTCGGGGCCCTGCGCTTTGGTGCGACCCCGGACCGTTTGGTTCTTTCTCCTGAGAAGCGAGAGCTGCGGGAAATCTTAGCATCTACATCACTGCATCATTAAAGCCCTGGACGCTTTTGTCATGTGATCCTAATGTAACCACATGCTGCTGGTTGCATCTTAGCACACAGTGCAAAGCTCTGGTCGGTGCACCTGCACGCAGCTACGCAGGTCCAGTTTTAACCAGCGTTGTTTGTTTGTTTTTTTTTAATATTAAATTGTTTCCTGCAAATCTGCAGAAGCTCAAAGTAGAGATGTCGTAATTTAGCCGCAGACTCTGGTGCCAGCGTCTTGTTTGTTAGGATGCTGACATGTCTTATGTAATGCTAAACCGACTGCTTGGAGGTTTTGAAGTGCTAGTTAGACATATCAGGCATTGAGGAAAAAAAGTGGCACTGCTTTCAGACATTCTCTAGTCCAAGGAATAAATTGAAGAATAAAATAGTCGGCAGATCATTCGATCAAAAAATGACATCGTTGCACGGCGTTAGCTTGGCGTTAGCTTGGCGTTAGCTTGGCGTTAGCCTGGCGTTAGCTTGGGTGGGCCTCAAAGTCGAGCTCATCCATAGTGTGTGTGCTGTGCTCTGTTTGGTCAATTTCATGTGAGGTTGACTTTTTAAGTATCTTTACGCTGCCCTCAGCTGCTGAGATCTACAAGCTGCTTTGCAACCCACCTCGCCCCTTGTTTTGGACCCCAGCTCCTCCTTTCACAACCTTTTTTTTTTTTTCTTTGCTACTGATTTGTGTTTAATGGTTCTGCTGCTCTCAACCTCTGGGTTTCCATGTCTGCAGATTGAAGAGGAGGTGCTAAAAATAATATTCATATAAATAAATAAAGTAATGCAAATGGCCGACTTCCTGTTTTACTGCTTTGCTGTCACTTTAAATTGAATGTAGCATTAGAAGTATGAGAGAACAAATGTTTTCTTGATCTGAAATATGAACAAATCAGCTGATGATGTAAAGAATCATCAGCTGATGCACTAAACAAGGAAAACTGACAAATTTGACAACCCCTCCCCCTCCTCCCCCCTGCAGAAGTAGATGTAGTTCAGAGCGCTCACCCCTCACTGATGGTGCACACCTACTCTACTGAACGCATCTTTGCGTTGAAGCCCTCACCATCCTCTATTTGTGCGTCATCCCAGATAGCGAGGTCTGACACGCTTAATTTAAAGACTTCTGCACGTACCGCACCTCGGCTTCACACGTCGCCCCATCTCACATGTTGTGTCTCTGCCGTCTCCTTCCTGTTAGCCCGCGGTGCCGCAGACCGCTCTGTGATTTCTTCGAGACGGCGACAAGTCGGGGCTTGCATTCAGAAGAACAGGACTCGCTGCACCTCGACACGTTCCCAACCTGTTCCCTTTCCCTACTTAGCCCGAGGTCTGTTTGTGTTTTTTCACTTTTCTTTTTTTGGAGGTCGCCGGGCCGTTTCAGAGCCAGTCTTGCTCTGATAGCTCTCACTGAGAGAAAAACTAAAAGATGTTCACGCAGCCCGCTCTCAGAGGCCGATAAAGCGACCGCAGCTCTTTTCCATCATCAACAGATGTGCTACTTGTTGCCTCTCGTCGCACCCTGCTGCTAAACTCACTGTGAAACCTGTTCTTTGTCTCTTTGCACGGCGCCAGAAAATAAAAGAGGGAGACCTCAGTCACATTTTGCTTCTCTAAACAGCTCCGCTCGGCTCTCAGTATGACATCTATTAAGCCTAATGAGTGTGGAGCTCAGCGAGTCAGACCGTGGGATATACGCCGTGCTATCGAGTCTCAAATCAGAGACGCCAGCCCTCTGCATTGTCTGGTATAAATAGATCCGCAATTGGAGCCAGAAGAGTTGTGGAGTGCGCCCGAGGGGTTGTAAACAGATTGTGATTTGTTGCGGAGAGATGGAGGGAAGAAAGGTGGAGAGGAGGGAGGGAGGGAGCTGCCGAGCGGGTAAGGACACAAAATAGGGCTGCAGGATAGGGGACATGGGGACAGAGGGTAGAGGAACAGCTGACAGGGAAGGTG
Organism: Neolamprologus multifasciatus; assembly: GCF_963576455.1. Lineage (NCBI taxonomy): Eukaryota > Metazoa > Chordata > Actinopteri > Cichliformes > Cichlidae > Neolamprologus > Neolamprologus multifasciatus. The sequence continues at coordinate 40,077,499 of NC_140460.1, read as the reverse complement.
GCAAATGGGGACAAAGTTGTTAGATGAAAGGTTATGTGCTGTCAGAGAGGTTGTCGTTGATGCTCAGAGATCTTCTGTGTAAACTTCAAGGAAGAAAAAGAAAACAGAGATTTGAGGCTTCAGCCGTCTTTGTCTTTCCTCTCTGAGGCCTGAGCTGATCCAAGAGGAAACAAACTGGAAGTGAGCTGGAGTCCTCGCTCCTGTCAAGTCTGATTCAGGTGCAGCTGCGCAAGAAGCCTGGAAGTCCCTGCGGTCGCAGAGACGGCACGTTTGTTAGTGTTTTGGTGGAAGTGCCCTCATATGATCTTCTATCTGGCCAACGTCAGTAAACTGAGGTACGTGTTTGACGTCAGTGCTTGTACACGGAGACGTGCCGATACGAGTTTTTCTTTTTTTAAGAAGCAGGTCGGTCTCAAAGGATTTTCACTGTGAATGTTTTTGTTTTTTTGCAGTATGCCCCTCCTGCGCTCGCGCTTAGTTAAGATCACGTCACGTGTGTTTGACATGTAAATTCGAGGCTGCCTTGATATTCATTCAAGCGAAATAAGATTGTGAATAAACATCTACTGTATGCAGTTTATTGACCTTGACCAATGTAAGTCATTCACATAATAAAGCATCCACAGTAAAGACAGTGTGAGCGAGCAGACTCCGCCTGAAGGGAAATCTTTATTTATGCCCAATGGTGATGTGAAGATTCTCCAAATGCACACTTTGTGTCATACATTCATGTTTTTATGAAAAGGAGCTAAAAAACCCCTTTTTTCTTAAATGTATTTCCACTTCACACTTAAAAACCTTTAAACAGTAACTTGAGAGCTGTGTTGATTTATTGAATTGATTTGGATAATCACAGTAAGCACAAACACAAACATTTGTCATTTTTACCTCCAAAAAGTGGTCGGTTGCTCACTTGGCCTGTGTGAGACCTGTAGTACGGATCATCTGGCAAGTTGCTGGGAAAATGACAAAAAGTTGCTGATAAATGCTGTAAAATGACTACCAGTGCCGCAGGCTTAGAAACTAGTAGTTTACCACCCGGTAACCACCGATTTCTATGGAAAACTGTGTATTCAGTGACTGGTTGGCAACTGGTTGCTGGAGGTTGCTGGCAGTCACTAGTGTGAGGCAGTCACTGTGCTTTGCATGCAAAGCACACACTTGTCTGGAAACTACCAGTGACGAGGGTGATCTGTTAGCGCCTAAAACAAAAAAAGAACAGTTTCACCGTAGCAACCTCGAGCAACCCCTTACCAACCTGCCATAGATTACTCAGTTTTCCCTCATGAGGTCCCCGGCTGGTGTCAGCATTTGATTTCACAGCAACTTCCAGAAATCTCCAGTAACCAACTCTGGGCCTGTGTGATTGGGGCCCAACATGTCAGCAGTTTCCCTCCCAGTTCGCCTGTTTACATTTACGCACTGAGCTGCTGCACTTAACTTTTACCAAGTTTGTGCGTCCTGTAGACGTTTTTGTTATAACACAATGAAACCTCTGCAGCCAGAGCAGCAGGATGACGTGTGAAAATATTATTGTATCATTTAAACATTTAACCTACCTCTAAAAATACTTTAAATACTTTTTACAAGCATATATTTTATAGTTTACGGTCATTAAATGTCATAAGATGGACTTTTTCTTGTTGACTTTGTCAACTCGTTTGCCTGATAAAAAGTATCTGTTGTTACTGTTCAGAGCTCAGCTAATCGTTCAGGCTGTAAATGTAAAACTCGCCTGTAGGACAGGAAGCTGTAAATACCAAATTCACATATCTTCTATCGACAGTTATTTTTAGTTTAGTAGAACCGTTTGCATGAAGGACAAACGCTGTGCTCGCTGAGAGCCAGGTAGTCATCAGAGCGATGTTGCAGTACAGAGCTCACGTGCACCTCCAGCTGTTCTTCTGAACAGAATTTCAAAATAAAATGAAGATGCTGGGATTTAAAAAAAAAAAAAAAAAAAAAAAAATCCACTTTAGATTCATCTGAGTTGGTCGAGATATAATTGATTGAAGTGTTTAACATTAATCCCAAATTTAACTACGATCCTGCAGCATTGATACATCTGGGATCCTCACTCTGTTCACCTGAAACCATTTTGCGGTTTTATTTGTTTGGGAAATGTAGGCAAATTCCAGGCTGGGAATACGAGCTCACAGCATTTAAACCGCAAGGGGGGGGGGGAGTTGGGGGGGAATAGTTATTACAAATAAAAGGGGGAGGGAGGGGGAAAAAAGGCATGCGAGCCGGTTCAGATGGGACGGCCCGCCGAGTGAGCGCGAGAGGGGGGAAGAGACATCGGTGTCTACAAACTAGCATGGAGGGTTTTCCTTGGCCTTAGAAGTAGAGAGCAGAGAGGGTATGGGAGGAGAGAGAGCTGTGAGTGTGAGACAGAGTGTGACGCTGGTTCCTGGAAAAGCAGAGGGCTGCAGAATAAACAGGCTGCATGCCTGAGACTGCCCTGTGATGTCACCACTGGGCAAACGAGGGACGAGGGGAGGAGAGAGAGAGAGAGAGGAGCGCAGAGAGAGAGAGAGAGAGACGCCCATCAGGTTAAAACAGGAGGCGGGGGGGCGAATGCCGAGCCAAAAGTGACAGAGGCTGAGCTGGAAAAGACAAGTCAGATGTGCAGGACGTACCGTCCTTCCTTGTAACGGCCCTAAAGGAAGAAGAAGGAAGAGGGAGGAGGAAAAACAAGGAGAGGACGAAGAGGAGGAGGAGGAGAGCACTGATGGGTGCGTTTAACGGCCGCTCTGATTCTCACCTTTCTCTCGTCTTTTCTGCATCATCTTCTCCTTTCGTGCGGCTCGCCGGTGCCTGAGATGTGAGGTGTGTTTGTGCGTGACCATCAGTGAGAGAGTGTGAGGCTTGTGTGTTTCCTTGTGGCAGAAGAACACAATGTTCGGGGAGAGAGTGTTTATGAGTTATGGATTTGCATTAGGCACGATTGGAGCCGCGGCACTTTGATAAGTGTCGTTTTCAGCCGTAAACACGTCTCCCGTGTGCTTCCCCCACTCCTCTCTCAGCACTTGCTTTAGCTGATATTAGATGAGAAAAAAATGAATGAAAAAGGAAGAAATAGGCCTTATTCCAACCAGGACGTCAGATTGCAGGCCTGAAAGTGCAGCATGGAGTCCTTTTTAACCTTCAGCTACAGAGGACTGAAGTAGCTCATTCAGACGCGGGAATAATGACAGAAGAGCAAGAAAAGCAACTTTTCAAAGCAGAAGAGGCCAATGCTCTCAAACAGTCTGCGGCAGCCTGCTGAAAGACTCATGCTGATAAGCTTTTGATAAAACTTTAGTTGTGTACAGGTTAAACTCACGCCTCAGCTCGTTGAAGGGTGTGGTGAGATCGTGAGTCTTTTCAGGACCTTTGGAGGTCCAGAGCTTAAACACAGCATGTGCATTTAACTGCTTGGTCCTTTACTGCTGGACTGGTCTGTGGAGCAGTTTCTCTTTTAAATAGCTGTGAGTGATTTTTGCAGCTCCTGCAATGTGTCACATACAAGTTTGATGTTATTCATTACATGAACAGGTAGACATTCATCCATCAGCTGCTTTAAGACCTTTAGACACGTAACTTTTGATTATTTTGCATGTAAAAAAGTATTTTTGGACTCACTAAAGCAGAGGTTCACAACCACGAATCGGATCAAGCTTGACTTTTTCAGATTTTTCTGATCCAAATGAACAGATTCGACCAATAAGACCACTGCATTTGGCAACAAGCGTGTTTGTAGCTCAAAAGTGCTGAAAATAAAATCACATGCTTCTGCTTTTGGATGAACGCAGAATCGCTGCTTCTTTGTTTTTATGTTAAGAAACATCAGGAGCAGCTCGGCGTCGCTTTTCAGGCTGAATCATTCGTAAAAACGCAACGTTTTCAGCATATAAACACAACAGGTTTGCATCTGAAAACGTCTGTATTTCGTGTAGTTTGTAAATCTCATTGAAATCTTCCATCAAGCCTTCACGATCACGGCTGACAGCGGTACGTGAGTTTCACTACAACCTCAGGAGCCGCTTCCTTCTTTAAAAAGCAAAACCCAAAGTTTTTCATTTATCTTTAGATGGGACTCCTTCTCCGTCTTTCCTCTGCACAGTGATTCACGGCTGTGGGAGTTCGTCTGTCTTAAACGAGCTCACCTCGCTCCGTCCCTCCTCGCCTGCTGGTCGGTTTCCAGATTGTAACCATGGTCGCTTCTAAAATGAGCAAAGGGCCAGAGAGGAGCCAAAACTCAGGGCGTTGCTGCATCTTTAATTAAATATTGGGTACCTTGTTAAGCAGATTCACAAATGGAAAAGGAAATGAAAGAACAAAACAATCCAACCATGTAGATTCTTTTCTTGGAAGGAAAGCAAGAGCCGGCTAAACGAAGGGATCTCATGACGGGGAAACGTCGAAGCTCACGTCCTGCAGGGTTGAAACAAATCAACCAGCGCGGACTCGACTCATACGTTGTGTTGTTGTTTTTTAAAATCCCCCACATGACGACAAGTCCTTAAGGAGCTGCTGGGTGTTGCTGCCCTGTTCTCCGATGGCGTGGATGGCAGCAACCATGTGGATGTTTCACCGCGGCACAGTCGTTTGACTGGGATGTGCAGTTACACTGGAGCACGTTCAGAAGTTTTTTCTCTGGTCTGTCTGCAATCCAATGCAAGGATCTTCCATAAGAGGCTTTTTACACAAAAAAAAGTGTGTAAATGTGCCGCTGTGTGTGTGTGTGTGTGTGTGTGTTTTCTATAAGCAGACCTGGCTCTGAACCCTCCCATTAACTGTGCCGCTGATGGTGTGTTTGCCTCTTTATTAACACAAAGTTCCTTCAAGTATCTCTGGCTCTCGCTGCGCTCTCTGCAAACATGTAGGTAAATAATCAGCCAATCGACTCCTATTTATTCAGATTAAATGGGGAGGAAGCTGCCTGATTGGAGGGCTTCCTGGGCAGTGATTTGTGCGCAGCCGGGCTCCAGGTCAATGCGATCTTTGTGGGGAGACGCCGGGCTGCTGCAATTACACACGAAACCGGATTGTTTGGCTTTTTTTGTATATACAAAAGAGACGAGGGGACAAAAGGGCGCTATTTTTATGAAAGCTTTATTTAACACTTTCTCTCAGGGATCAGAGGTCAGGATGACTGTTGGAAAACATTCCTGGAAGTGGTATAAGCAGGAAAAAGCAACATATATGTGGCTATTAAGGTGATTTATTATCAGGGGAAATCCTTCGACCTTACATTGCACGTTCACGTGAGGCCGGGTTTTGAAATGAAGGCGAGCAGATACGCAGGTTTGCTTCCGTCCTGAAACTGCACAGCTGCTGGGGAGCACGAGCGGCCTTGTTAATTAAAACCGCAGAGCTTCGAGTCACTTCAGGTGTTTTTCAGGCAGGTGGAAACAAGAACAGTTAGTAGGGCTTTGATTTAATCCCATTCATCTGTGCAACCTTGCAGCTTTAGTAAGTGCTCGAGAACAGGATCAATGTGTGCATGTGAACATGTTACAGAGCTGTTGGGATCCACTTTTTCCTATTTTCTGCTGCCTGCGCGTCAATAGACTGTTATTAATTGCTTTCACTTGATAGTGGCCCAATCTGTAAGAGTTTCTAAGCTTCATTTTGCTACTTTTGATGGTGCTAAAAATACCCGAGGAGCTGATGCTCGCTGAGTGTCTGGAGAGGCTTTCGGTTAGAAAACACGTCCTTGAGTGTTTTAATAATCTGTGGTGAGATGATGGTGACGATAATGTTCGCAGCTTGCTTTGCTGTGAGGCGTCACCACCTGTCAGGAGCAAACTAAAACAGCAGATGCCTTTCTTCTTCTCTCCCGTCATCTTCCCTTGCAGTCGACATCAACTCTGCGCTGCCCCTTCGTCTCCCTCCGGCCGCCATCCCCATGGATCTGCGCGTGGACCATCACCAGCAGCAGCAGGTGTCCTCGCTCTCCCCGCCCGCCCAGCAGTCGCCCGGCGGCGGTGGCGGCAGCGTGGTGGCGGCATCGGTGCACGAGCAGCAGCTGCAGGCCGAGCTGCTGGCCCTGAAACAGAAGCAGCAGATCCAGCGGCAGATCCTCATCGCAGAGTTCCAGAGGCAGCACGAGCAGCTGTCCCGCCAGCACGAGGCCCAGCTGCAGGAGCACATTCAGGTACGGCCGCGGTTGTTTGTCAATGAATGAAGTTCAAGTGCTGGAAAAAAAGGAGGCATTCAAAACAAATCTGAAACATTTGGCCCACGTTTTCCAGAAATAGCACGAACAGGCCTTAAAGCTGCAGATTCACAGCAGCCAAAAGAAAAGCAGTTAAAGCTGTGACGGCCCGGCAGGATTATTTGGACGTGATTGCAAAGTGTTTCCACCAATCACAGTTAGTTCACCTGTGAGTCCATCTGTGAACAATGCTGGAAGAAAATGTTTTTCTAGACTTGACAAGAAACACAATAAATCCAGTAGGAGGCTTTCTGTGCCGCCTGTTCAGAACATTTCAACTTAACAGCGGCGCTTTCACCGCTCCAACCCTGTTCTGATCCGGTTCGGAAATGATTTAAATCCACCCTCAGTAGTAGGCACGCTCCATGATTCAGGAGCTTGTAGACAAACCTTTTTTTTTCTGCATGACTTTATCAGTCTGGGGGAATTTTTTCAGTCTGTGTTAGTCTGCTTCCATTTACTGTGGGTTGCAGCCACTCGTTTATGCACAACTCTTAATGTCTGACCGCAGTATTTCAGTCGGTTTGAGGTCTGGACTTTTTCATTCTTTATTTTGCAGATTTGTTGTTGAAAAAGTTGAAAATTCAGTTCAATTCAACTTTATTTATACAGGGCCGAATCACAACAAGAGTCGCAGAAGCGCTTTAGATAGGCACAACTTTCTAGAAGCAAATAATACACACAGCCTTGTTTGTGTTGCATCACCTTTATCAAGTACTCCCACTCGGACTAGTTCACTTCAGTTTTATTTATATAGCACCAAATCACACGAGTCGCCTCGAAGCACTTTATAATGTAAAGACAGAGAAAAACCCAACAATCAGACTATGAGCAACCACTTGGAGACAGTGGGGAGGAAAAACTCCCTTTTAACAGGAAGAAACCTCAGGCAGAACCAGGCTCAGGGAGGTAGGCCACCGACGGCGACTAGTTGGGGTTGAGAGGAGGAAGACAGGATAAAAGACATGCTGTGGATTAATCATAACTAATGACCAAATACAGAGAGGTGTATAAGCACAGAAACACCCAGTGCATCATGGGAAGCGTCAGCAGCTTAGATCAATTGTAGGATAACTAAGGGAGGATTCAGGGTCACCTGATCCAGCCCTAACTATATGCTTTATCATATCTGCCTCCTGAATCCAAACTGGGAGCTGGTTCCACAGATGGACCTGAAAGCTGAAGGCTCTGCCTCCCATTCGACTTTTAAATATTCACCACTGGGCTTTAAAAGCAGCAGAGTATTGAAAACAGAAACAGCCTCTTCTGGTCCACATCTCAACAGATCAGCATTAGACCTGGTCGCGGTCTTTTCGGAGGACTGCACACAAGCACATTTACGTAGGTTGCAGACTCAGAAGGCCCAGTTTAGGCAAATACCTACCCACTTTACCGTAAATTCACCGTAACATGGCTATTGGGTAATTGCTAATAGCTAAACGGCTAACATTAATGTGTTGATGTTTGTTATAACTTTTAAATACGTCAGTGTGGTTGAAACAGGAGCTTTACTGACCTGTTGAAATTCCTCAGAGTGATTTGAGTGTTTTGAGCGTCAGCCGCTTCAGCTGGAGGCATCGACACTGCTGCAAACGGATAATCCTCAAAGAAATTTGATTGGTTACTAATTTTAAATTTGTCAGACATCTGTTAAGCATCTGCTCTCTCTCCATGATCATTGTAAATGCAGCTAATAAGCTGAAGAGTGAAGTAATTAAAACTGTTAATATTTTTTTGTTTTTTTAAATACGCAGGTTGTAATATTGTTGTTGTCAGCGAGGAACTAACGTTGTTTCACTGATTTCACTTGAATTCTTCCATCAGTGTAAAAGCAAAGCAGCGAGCCTGTTACTCAAACCTATTTAAAACTTTCCTAAACAAAGCAAAGACAGACTTTGATGTAGTCTGCCGCGGGATTCTTCATTAGCAGACTAAACTCAGCCTGTGAGAGCTTTAAATGCTGCGAGTGAAGAGGGAGCAGAGAACAAGGAGGCACTCTGCCTTCATTTATTTTAACTCCAGAGATGGAGAAGAGCAATATGAGCGTGTGGTTGAAGTCGGAAAATGTGCGAAAGACTTTTTTTTTCTCCTGGTGTTACATAAGTTATGCACAAGCCCTGTTGTAGCCTTACTTTAAATATCCAGAAATATAGTGTGTGCTCAGGGGCGAAGTGAAAAGTGCGGTTTCGTGTGAACGGCCTGGGCTGGACGCTCGGGGAACATCAACAGAGCTGCACAGGAGTGTGCGCTGGAGCTTGGATCACATGTCACAGTGACCTGGAAATACAAAGTGAATCTAGATCATCACGCCCACACTCCCAAGCTTTAATACATCAGCCCCCCCCCCCCCCCACCCCCCCACCCCCGAGAGCGCCGGAGCGCTCCCGAGAGGCAGAAATGTCATATAAAGATATTCCAGTATTTGCTCTTTTTTAGAAGAACGCTGCTGTAATATGAATTGTAATACACGCAGATACAGCTGAACTACTTATTATTTCAGGACTTAGAATAAATTGTCTAAAAATGGATTGTGGGGGCAGAAGATTAGATGGCGACGTGCAGGATTACATTAGTTTGAATGTCACGTGCAAGTCGATTCAAACTGCATCTCCTCACTCACTTTTTTGCTCTCTTGATCTCTCACTTGGTTCTCATCGTCCCTCTGTCCAAACCTTTTATTTATTCTTTTCTTTTCTCTTGTTTCTTTCTAGCTCGTCTTGCCTTTGTCTTTTTGTGCTTCCTTCTTCCTTACTGGTTCTGCTTTTTCCCCTTGTTCTTCCCGTCTCTAATTTTCTCTCTTCCTGTTCCTTCTCTCACTTCTTCCTTCTGTCTTCCCATTTTAACCTTTTCCCTCATTTGTTTGTGTCATCTGCTCCTCCTACTTTCTTCTGTCTCTTACTTTTGCTGTACATTTTCTTCATTTAATTGTTTTTGTATTTCACTGTTTTTTTTTTCTCTTCCTCTAATTTCACTCTATTGTATCTTTTTCCTTTCTAGACGTTTAAAATGATCCATTCAGTCTTGTGAGAAAGTGGGATCATGGTCCTGTTGCACGACCCCGTTTTGGTCCAACTTTATCTGTTGGACAGTAAGGCTGCCACAAACAATTATTTTGATAGTCGACTAGTCACCGATTATTTTTGCAATTAGTCGACTAATCAGATCATCACCCATTGGATGTACAGCTTACTGCACCAGCAGCATCTGCTCTTATATAACTATCATTAGCTTAAAGCTTTAAGTGTTTAAGGTATGTGCTAACTAAAAATAAAGACAAGATGATAGTTTATTAAATTTTAATGAAGTTTGCAGATTGTTTCGGTGAAGTTTAATAAACTCCTTACTATCTAAAATATAACAGGACACCGGAGTAAATTCTCCAGCATCTCACACTTCTGATAATCAGCTGTCTGCTTGATGTTTGTTCAGCTGTGTAAAAACTATAACTTTAATCTCAGCCAAACCGATTTACTCAGGAACAAATAAAATACTAAAAAAAAAAAGCCAAACAATAACATTTTTAAGTTATCTAAGTGACTTATATATGTATAAAACGTTAAACATATTTCAAACGTTGTTTGAAAACGATTAGCCGGGAGTCCGGTGTTCTCACGGCTCTAGTTAGCCTAGCCCCCGGCTAGCTATCGAGCTAGTGGGTAACAGACGTCTCCGAAAACGTCGGAGCGCTTTTGAAAATGTGGTGTCTTGATAAACTGAGCAGATATTTGAGGTTTACACAGCTACATTCTCGCCTGAAAATATGTTAAACGTTTATTTTGTGACCCAGAAAGAATAATAAGAGTAATATTAAAACTAACTAGCTGCCGCCATTGTTGGAAACTGAGCTGGGCTGCGCTGTGAATTCTGAGACACAGCTTCTTCTTCTTCGGAGTTTAACGGCAGCTGGCATCCTTGTACATGCAGTGCTGCCATCTTCTGTTTCAGTCCGTTATTACACTCTTAAATCCTGCTACTTATCCCTGCGTCTTTTGGGATCTTACAAAGCTTCAAACGATGCGTCGACTTTTAAATCAGTCGTCGACGATTTTGATAGTCGACGTAATCGTGACTAATCGTGGCAGCCCTATTGGACAGATGACCTCACTTTGACTCTAGTGTACTGTGGTATAGTGTGGATTTCATCATTGTATCAATGACTACAAGGTGCCGAGGCCAATTCGTGGCCCTTCACCACCGTGGTTGACAGCTGTGATGTATTTGGTTGTTGTGCGTCATGGTCAAACTTTGGTCTCATCCAAAGGACATTGTTTCAGTTTTGTGTTTTGTTCAGATGCAGCTTTGCAAACAGAAATTGTGTTGTCCTGTTATTTTAAAGAAAAGAGATTTGCCCTTGTTACCCTCCAACCTGTTCAGTCTTGTTCCAGCTGCACTGTCATGAACTTTAACATTTACCATTTTAACTGAAGCCTGCAGAGTCTGAGATGCAGCTCTTGGGTTTTATGCAGCGTCTCAGAGCATTGCACGCACTGACCTTGAGGTGAATTTGGGGTGAATTGTCCACTCCTGGGAAGACTGGCAACTGTCTTGAATGTTTTGTACTTGTGAATAATCTTTCCCAGTGCAGAATAATGGACTTCAGATTGTTTGGAAATGACCTTACAATGCTTCCCAGACTGATGGGCAGCACGAGTTGCCTTTGTTTTTTCCTCCTTGGCATCGTGTTAACACACAACTGAATGCTCCAGACCAGCAACCTTACAAAACTTCTGCTTTTACAGAGGTGCTCAGAATTACTGGTGATCAGCTAATCAAGTGCATATGATTAGCAGGACTTAGCTACTTTTCAATTCAATTTTATTTATATAGCGCCAAATCACAACAAAAGTCTCCTCAAGGCGCTTCATAGATACAGAGAAAACCCAACAATCATATGACCCCCTATGAGCAGTACTTTGGCGACAGTGGGAAGGAAAAACTCCCTTTTAACAGGAAGAAACCTCCAGCAGAACCAGGCTCAGGGAGGGGCGGGGCCATCTGCTGTGATTGGTTGGGGTGAGAGAAGGAAGACAGGATAAAGACGTGCTGTGGAAGAGAGACAGAGGTTAATAACAGATATGATTCAATGCAGAGAGGTCTGTTAACACATAGTGAGTGACTATGGCTCACTAGTGGCTACTAATAATTAAGAAAGCTGGAAGGGTGCACCTCTGCATTTTGTTAAATAATCTGTTGTAGGTTGTATTTACCTCATGTTCAGAGCTGCTAAGGACCAGATTACATTTTACTATGTTCTGATATGTAAAACCTTCAGACTAAAGGGAATTCTGATGCATTTATTGTAAATTCCATACACAGGGCTGCACATAAGTGGATTCGCTGTCAAAATAAAAGACGCACATCAGATAAGAAGTTGGAACGCGTGTTTGCGTACATAAGATGTTCTGGAGCAGCGGGAATACGCACTTCTTTTGCGGTGGAGGAACACCAAAGTTTTCCGTCCTGTTTTGTCATTTTTGTGATGCCGAGGGATGAGCGAGGATATCTGAAGGTTTGAGTTGTGGCGGCGCGCAGACGGAGGAGAGTGACGCACAGACTGAGCAGTGAGGCCTGTCCTCAATCAGCCTCATTCACAGCTCCTGTACACACACACAAATCTACAGCCATTAAAACCTAAACATCCTCTTAAATGTCAGCAAACACTCGAACACATGCCCACAGTAGCACATACTCGAGTACCCACAGCAGCAGGCGTACATACGCTGATTCACATGCTAACAACAGGGAACTCTCAGAAATTGAGACAGTCGGAAACTCTTCAGAGTATTAAGTCAAAAAGTGGCAACATTTTCTATAATAATAATAATGATAATAATAATGGATTGCATTTATATAGCGCTTTTCGGGGCCCTCAAAGCGCTGTGTACATCTCTGGCCTAGTGAGCCACAGGGGTTTGGGGTGTGTGAATGTGGGTGGCGAGGTTACTTTGAGCCTCGCCACCCACTCAATCCCTTATCCCCCAACCTCGATTGAACCAAAAAAAAGAAAAAGGATTGAGGCGTCGGGCTGGAAGCCAGCCAGCCAGCTGATGAGCTTTTCTCACAGGCCCCGCCTCACCTTCCTCTCACCTTCAGCCGCTAATTTATTCACAGACCGGTCTCGAGGATTTGATTTACCCTGGCGGTAAACACGAGCGCACGTCCCAGCTACCGAGCGTTTATTTACACTTCTTAAAAAAATAAAAAGCCGCCATCACGACCTGATTACATGCCGTTACAGTAAACTAATCAAATATTGCCACTGGTTTCACAATGATAAGGGAGAAACGAGCCCAGGGCGTTGATTCCTTGGCACATCAGCGAGAGGTCATTATGTTGCTGGCGGAGTGCAGACAGCTTGCCTATTTATTCCATATTACAAAGTGATTTGGAGGCTTGACTCTGTACTTTATTTTGTTGAAATTAGGGCTGCGAAAAGGGTGAGAGTGAGCTTCAGCCTGCGTTTAATTTAATTGATGCTTTTATCCACAGTCAGGCTCTGGGTCTTAGGACACTCAAGTGGGATGAAGAGGTGTCTCCAAGCACAGTTTGGCTTTTACTGTGATTTTATTTTTGACCTTTTTGGTTTCAGGACGAGGCGTCAGGGCACAGGTGAGTTTGTTTCTGCGCTATAAAAGCACAGGAAGGCAGATTTCAGAGCGTTTAACAGATGCTCTTCTGTCTTTTTTCTGAGGAAGTAAGCAGATTGGATTATGTGTTTTTTTTTACTAAAGCCTCATCCCCCTGTTAAATTGTTTATATTTATTTAAAGGCTTAAGCTTCTGGCCTGAGGTTTTTGGGGATTTTTTTTATAGAACTGCAAAGGTTTTATTTCTTTCCTCCTTTTTTTTCTTTAAACAGCTGTCGGATGTATTTACTTCAGATGGCAACTCAAGCAAAGCAGAAATAGGACTACTCGACTTTTAAAGACGACCAACTAATGAAATGGTTGCATTTTAAAGAACTTTGTGAAGTGATGGTATCTGATAAGGCGAGTGGGTTTAGTCCGTGAAGTGACCCATCAGCATCAGTGGGTTTCTTTGGTACAATAGATTTAATATATTTAATTTAGGCATATAAAACTTTACCATCATGCTATGATTTTCTTTCCTTTAAGCTCCTGACGTTCTTAAAAGTCGTTCGAATTTGAGCATCCGGAATGTCCGGGATCACAGACGGTGATCGTTTTGTTTCCTGTTCAGATTCTTTTGCCATATGATGATGATGTCACATGTCATATGGACCATCCATTTGCTGTGACACTTGTGTTTAATACTCAGATCCGCTGATCTGGAAGAGCCACTGTGATTCAGGCTCTCATGTGCACTCAGATTGTGGGGAAATAAAACGTCTTCGGGACTTAAAGTTGTTCGATCGGTGCAAAAAGTGCGTCCAAAGAGCAAGTTAACACCAATATTGTCTCCATTTCACAGCCACAAGGTGAAAATATGACTATATAAGAAAGTAATCATGGATTGAAGGTGAGCCTAGGTTCAAAATGTAGGTAAACAATGAGACCTTTCATATGCCGTGACCTGTTTCGATCAGCCAACCAATCCTTCATGTTGACGTGACCTTTAAAAATGAACCCCAAAATTCCCTTCTTGAGGTTAAAGCCACAAATGAAACTTCTAAGGCACTAATGCTCGTTTCTGCTACTTTGCATCATAGACATTAAATTGGTGCAGCTTTGCTACTGAAAATGTGATATATCCTGTCAAGTTGATGCAACAGAAATCATTTTGGCTTCAGGTTGTGACATCTGGAGTTTTAGGGCTGAAAATTGAATGTCTGTCTCTTGTTTTCACCCACCTCATAGTGTAAAACCTTTGCATTTCTTCATTAAATGCACTAATTGTATCATACATAAAAAAAATCAATGATGTGATTCTGAGGGGGTCATGTGGGAACTTTTTAAAAAACGGTAGGCTTTGTATATGCCTGTATACTACCGACCCCAGCCAGTCGCAGCAGCTGGCCACCTGGATCTGCTGGAAGTTTCTCCCTGTTAAAAGGGAGTTTTTCCTTCCTACTGTCACCAAAATGCTTGTTTACAGGCGGTCATCTGATTGTTGGGATTTCCTCTGCATTATTGTGGTCTTTATCTTACAATATTAAGCGCCTTGAGGTAACTGTCATTGTGATTTGTTGCTGTATAAATAAAACTGAATTGAACTATTAGAAAAAGCGTATTTGAGTTTCACGTGGTCATTGGTAGGTAGCACAGCAACAGCAGTGACTGTAGTGACTTGAGACATGCTCACAAAAGTATGGGGTGAGTTTGTTGTTTGGACATGTGTGGTGATTACGGAGAAGGAAACATAAAGCTCTTGTGAATATGGTAAATATTGTATATAACCTTGTAATTTTCTGTGTTTTTGCATGCTCTTATTGTTGTTAACCTATTTATTCCTGCTGTGTTCACTCTGCTGCTCTAACAATGTGAATTTCCCAACTCTGTGACTAATAAAGGCTATCTTATCTCATCTTATGATATGTAGATAGTAGGGCTGCCACGATTAGTCGACTAGTCACGATTACGTCGACTATCAAAATCGTCGACGACTGATTTAAAAGTCGAAGTGTCGTTTGAAGCTTTGTAAGATTACAAAAGACGCAGGAATAAGTAGTAGGATTTAAGAGTGTAATAACGGACTGAAACAGAAGATGGCAGCACTGCATGTACAAGGATGCCAGCTGCCGTTAAACCCCGAAGAAGAAGAAGCTGTGTCCCAGAATTCATAGCGCAGCCCAGCTCAGTTTCCAACAATGTCGGCAGCTAGTTAGTTTTAATATTACTCTTATTATTCTTTCTGGGTCACAAAATAAACGTCTAGCATATTTTCAGGCGAGAATGTAGCTGTGTAAACCTCAAATATCTGCTCAGTTTATCAAGACACCGCATATTTTCAAAAGCGCTCCGACGTTTTTGGAGACGTCTGTTAGCCACTAGCTCGATAGCTAGCCGGGGGCTAGGCTAACTAGAGCCGTGAGAACACCGGACTCCCGGCAAATCGTTTTCAACCCCCCGCCGTCTTTCGCTACTCAGGTTAAACATATATAAGTCACTTAGATAACTTAAAAATGTTATTGTTTGGCTTTTTTTAGTATTTTATTTGTTCCTGAGTAAATCTGTTTGGCTGAGATTAAAGTTATAGTTTTTACAAAGCTGAATAAACGTCAAGCAGACAGCTGATTATCAGAAGTGTGAGATGCTCGAGAATTTACTCCGGTGTCCTGTTATATTTTAGATAGCAAGGAGTTTATTAAACTTCACCGAAACAATCTGCAAATTTCATTAAAATTTAATAAACTATCATCTTGTCTTTATTTTTATTTAGCACATACCTTAAACACTTAAAGCTGTAAGCTAATGATAGTTATATAAGAGCAGATGCTGCTGGCGCAATAAGCTGTACTTCTACGTCCAATGGATGATGATCTGATTAGTCGACTATCAAAATAATCGTTTGTGGTAGCCCTAGTAGATATAGATGTGAGGGCTAATAAGGAACCGTTCCAAACTTCCATGCAAGATACTTGGAATTATCTGCGATCAGTCGCCCGTTTGGTGAATATTTGCTAATGTGATTGTGGTCTTTCTTCGTGCAGCAGCAACAGGAGCTCCTGGCTTTGAAGCACCAGCAGGAGCTGCTGGAACATCAGAGGAAGATGGAGAACCACCGTCGGGAGCAGGAGCTGGAGAAGCAGCAGAGAGAACAGAAGCTGCTGCTGCTGAAGAACAAGGAGAGGGGCCAAGAAAGTAAGTTGAAGCAAGATAAGTGATTATGAGAGCGCTAGCAGTCAATCTGAATCTGAAGCCAAGCCTGCGCCCTGAAGCCAACTTTTCCAGTTTGAACAGCAAAATCATATGAAATCATATATTGAACCAGTATAACAGCAAACGTAACTTATTTATTTTCTCTCATCTTCAGTTCACACTTTGTCACCACTGGTGCCTCAGTATGTCACTCTACCACATCTATACTCACAACAACATCTGCTGTGAATCTCTGTGGGTCGTACCCACTAATGAATTTAATCTGGGTTTAACTAAAACATAACAGGAGCCAAGTTGTGCTTGTTGCTAACCACTGTTTGTGGGAGTCTTTCCTCTGAGTTTAATAAATACCTCCAGGTTTATAGGATCCATATGAGTGTCCCCAAAGCAAGACACGTGCGTGCATTTATGTTTTCCATAAATACATCCAGAACTTAACCTACTGGGACACATCAACAGGATAACACTGAAAACAATAATTAGAGGTTGTCGTCCCCATATTAGTAGCTTACGTTCTGAACAGCATTTGATTTCACACTCAGTTCAGTGTTACAGTTACAGCATATACCCCCACCCACCACCACCACCACTACTGTGAACTATTGTTTCCTGTCTATACAGTCAGGAAGCTTGGTAGCATCTGCCAGAGTTATCGAGAACCCTCTGTTCAAAAGGACCGTTGTGTTTGTGCGCTTCTGTGCGTGTGTGTTTGCATGTCTGTGTATTTCCATTTTACTTGGAGAACCTGTGTATTTACTGTGGTAAACGAGCTGTGTTAGCCCGGTGGCCTTGGCTGGAGCTCGGCCGAGTTGTTACCGCTGCCTGCTGGATGTCTCTCAACAGTTCATTGAAAGCAAGTGGACAGGAGTCCTTGAGAGCCGTTTACACACTATATGGAAAATGGTTACAGATCGAGGCTGCATTTGTGTGAATAGTGTGTGTGTGTGTGTGTGTGTCCAAAAGAGCAAGAGAGAGGACTGCAGTGTTTGCTCTCACGTGTATCTGCAAAGGTGCAGTTTGTGGTCTGTAAATTTCTTAGTTTGTAGCGTTTTTCTTTCTGCCGCACACCACAGCTCTTTATCCAAGAAGTTTGTTTTTTGCTGATTCACTGTAAGACCAGAGCATGGTTCTTTGATTGATTGGTTATTTTAGTAATTAATCCGCTGATTCTTTTCATTTTAAAAATTGGGAGATAGTCACAGTTACTTAAAGCCCACTTCCGTGTCTTTCTATTCAGCCCCCCAGATTACACTGAAAACTGAGACAAACACTCATTTCTACCCAAAGGTCTGAGGAAGGTCAGAGGTTTAAGTTTTACTGTTCAATGACTTCCAGTTGACGAGTTGATTTTAGCTTCCAGATGAGATTTATGCATAATAAGTTTAGAAAACACAAGACAACTGAACAAAGTAGCCCTCTTCCTGTTAAAAGGGAGGTTTTACTTCCCACTGTTGCCAAGTCCTTGCTAATAGGGAGTCATGTGATTGTCGAGTTTCCTCTGCATTGTTTTGGGTCTTTACAAAATAAGGCAGGAAACTGTGGTTGTGATTCGGTGCTATATAAATACATTGAAATTGAAATGCTCAGCATCTCATTTTCAAGCAGTTTTTTGTCGAAGTTTGAGAACTTTGGTGAAGTCGTGTAGAAGATGAAGATGAGACTTTCTGAAAAGAAAAAATTAATAAATCTTTGGTCCTGATTTTGACGTCTTTTCTTTATATGCTGGCAGTGATGTGGATGTTTTGTCTGAGTGGCGACAGCTTTCAGGAGAATACTGGAGCAGGTATTCGTGCAATAACTGGTGTTAAATGGTACAAAGCTGTGGCAATGTTTGATTCCCCCCTTAGCTTCTGGGGGCAGTGTCCTATATCTCAGGAGTCCGTAGTCAGCTGATATGTGTGTGCAGGTTTTGGCTTAAGATAAAAGCTAAATCACCGCCAAACGAACTCTAAACTTTTAACCTGCATGTAGTAATCTGTTATCCAAAATTACCTGATCTGAGGATTAGGAATAAGATCTCTCCTGTTGGAGGTTTTAGCTGGGATAGTCTAGTTACTCTGGAATACCAGAAGTCTCAATCATGCCTATAGATGTTACATATGAACATGCAGATATTGTTAGGGGAATTTAAACGGGTGGATTTAGTGGCAGAAACACACACGGGCACAGGATCGCGGTGAAGCAGATTTATATACAGTGGCCGGGAAAATGTGCGAGAAGACAGAGCCGAGGGGATGAAACGGAGCCGAGGTATGCGGGAGGATAGATGGCGCACCGGAGCTACCTGAGGACGAGGGACAAAACAGAGTTAGGGGATAACGTCGAGAGTTAAACTGAGGCGGACGGGGAGAGTTGGAGAGCTTACTTGAAACACTGAAATACAGGGATGGCAGTGGTCACGGGATGGCAGTGGTCACAGGCCGGCACGAGGTAAGTCTCTGTCACAGATCCAAAGAGGGCAGCACACAAAGAAGCAGGCGGCGAGCAGGCTGGTGCGGATCTTAAAACATGCAGCTCAGCAGCGCAGAAGCAACAGATTAATCTTGCAAAAGCACGTTACCACTTGTGGAAGCGACAATACTGCGACACCAGACGTCCGTCACTCAGCTCCATAAATGCTCCCACTGATGACGTTCGATGCGCCGCAAGTTTGCCATCAAGCACCGCCCCGCCTACCTGTGTCTCGACAAGGGAAACACAAACCCAGGAACAACAACACGCATGCCCACCAACTCCTAATAGATATGTGATTACAAAGATTAGCCATTTAAAACTGGAGTCCATCTATTTCCTTCCACTAATCCAATTTAGGGTGGCAGGGGGCGTCTGGAGCCTATCTCAGCTGTCATAGAGCGAGAAGCAGGCTACTCCCTGGACAAGAGGCCAACATTCACGCCCACATTCACATGTAGAATCACCAGTTAACCTAAAGCCATGCATGTCTTTGGACTGAGAGAAAACCAGAGTAGAGAATCCACACAAGTCTTGGATTCTAACCCAGGACTTGCTGTGAGGCAGCACTCCACCACCCACAGCACTGAAAACCTGATGCAGACAGATCAGACAGTATCTGCTTTGAAACACGTGTTACAGTGGAGTAAGAGTGTAATAGGGTTCGTTTCACACTCAAAGGCTCCTGAAGATCAAACTGATTATGATAATTGTGATGAGACATCCAACTATCAACTACCCATGGACACTTGGCCCTTTTCCCCGCAGTCTTCCTACAGGTTCAGTCACTGTGGCTAACTTGTTACGGTAATTGCTTGTGATGTAGCATACATTCAGCTGTAATGACTTTATCCGTGGCTTTCTCTTCCAGGCGCTGTGGCCAGCACCGAGGTGAAGATGCGTCTCCAGGAGTTCGTCCTGAATAAGAAGAAGGCGCTGGCCCAGCGTAGCATCAACCAAGGAGGCCTCCCCAACGACGCTCCCTACTGGTACCGGTGAGGAGCATCTTTTGTGGTGTTAGCTCAGCTAGTAATGCACATGATACACTCAACCATAAAGTTTGTTTGACATCAAATCATTGTCCCTGCTGTCAGTGTGCGAGCCGCCACTGATTCTTTGTAATGACTGTAAGCAGCAGAAGACTCCTGAACGCATCTGCAGGTCTGCAGAAGTTTAGGATGGTAATTCTGTCTCTGACAGCGGCTGAATAATGTATTGGATTCCTCTCCTCCACACCTGCCACACTGTGTGAGCCCGACTGAAAGATGGATCTCGCAGGGTTATGAAACAATGATGGCAGCACACACACACATGCTCACACACACACACGTGATAGAGCTGTATATTGGAAGCTGATGATAGGGACCCTCACATTGAAGACCTGGCCTTGGATGGTTATTGTAGCATCTGGGGAGCCTTTTGCAGGTGTGCACACTTGCTGTTTCCTCTTCCTAGATTTGGTTGCTTTTTATTGCCCGTCAGTGACGTTGTAGACAGCGTGCTCAATGCAAGCTAAAGAATTTAATAGGGCTGCACGATTTTGCATAAAATGAGAATCACAATATTTTGCTTAGAATTGAGATCACGATTCTCTCACGATTTTCTTTTCCAGTATAAATATTTATTGCGCTTATTAACTGCACATCAACTTCGTAACAGTTGAGACTGAACATAAAAACAACAAATATCTCACGTTTCGTTGTTGCCGCAAAATGTTGTACTGCTTGAAATTCCGTCTCCACCGTTGCTCGACGCTGCGTGTATAGAGCAGGTAGTGCAACAATAGAAAAATAGTTGCAGGACGGCCACCCTGCCTAAATATGTATTTTACCTGGTTAATGTGTGTGGGGGGCGTGGTCTGCAGCGCCGCTGCAGGGGAGGTGGACGCACCCTGAGCGGCACCCGCAATCACGCCTCGCCGCCTTAACGTCTGTGCTGTTGTGTTGGTGTGTGTCGGGCTGTGAGCTGCAAAGCTACAGCCGGCTGTGTGCGTACAGCAACCGTGTGTGTAAAGTGGTCAATAAAGAGATGCTGAAAAGCGTGTTCATGCAAACATCGTCGGGTCTGCCGTGATATGTTTACAATAAGACTTCTGCTCCTGAACCTCTGCGCACAGCGTCTGCAGATCGGGGCTGTACGAAGTCACTTTCATCTTTACAGGACTGTAAGCTGTCGTCTGTGAGGCGTGAGCGTGTTTGTTTTAACATAGTTCACGGTGGAGAACAGCTGCTGACATAATGTGGATCCAAAGATCCAGAATTGGCCTACCTGGGGCTGAAAGTCTCGATAAATGCACGGCGTTTCGGCGGGTACACCGGCTTCCACGAGTGTGACGCTTATTTGAGCGATGAAAAAATAATAAGATATAATTTTCTTTTTATATTTCAATATCACAATAATCTTCCAATTTAGAACTACAAGTTAAAAAAGAACTAACATAAATAAAATACACTTCAGCTAAATACTTCTAATTTATTTTCCCAAACCACGAGGAGCCGCACTATAAGGACTAAAGAGCCGCAGGTTGCCGACCCCTGACCTAGGGTGTTGATCATTTTCCTAAATCCCTTGTTTTGCACAGTGTTGATGGAGCCATATCTTTGGTCAGGTGATAAGTAATAGCCTCCGTAATTTCTTTGTGCCTGCGGGAGTTTGACGGGTACAGGGAAGCGCTGTATAAGGTTCCCGTTATTGATGTTTGGGTGGTTGACCGGGACGGATTTTCTCCAGTCACTTTCTCGTCATCCCTGACGTGCTCTCCGTTGTTTTTTCCTGCTAATTTTAGCAGCCAGCTTCTGTATCACGTGGTATAAGGCTCCGCCCTTGTCATTTGTTGAGCAGGAAGAGTGAGCGCTTGTTTTCATGCAGATTACCGCATTTTGATCCGGGACGTACAATCGTCGTCTTTTTTGTTGTTGTTGTTTTTTGAGATGAGATCGCACATAAGTATGAATCGAGATCGCGATTTTCTAACGATTAATCGTGCAGCCCTAGAATTTAATATACAAACACACATCAGTTATATTTAGATATAAATACTCTGTCCAATCACTGGACGCCAACTTTTCCTACTCGTAAGGAGTTCTGCAGTCCTGGTTTTACTCTGTGTGAATGAAACATAAGGAAATTGGAAGATGTGAGTTTAACGACAAATAGTTGAATGATGGTGAAATGGACTCGCGGTGAGTAAAGACAGTCCTCTGGGACTTTTGACTCTGGGAACACAATTAAAATTCACATGTATTCGTTCATACTTTACTGTCATTAATTAGTTTATTATTTTCCAGTTTTGAATTGAATTTCCAGTAATATTAATTCTCAAAAACACGTAGAACTTTGCAACTCAGGTGAGAGACTTTAGTTCAACCAGTGTAACGTGCCATCAGCTAATTGTATATTTAGTATGAAAATGTATTTGACTTTTTTCTCTCTGTATAAATAACTCAGAACTGTAGAATAAAAGCACAGCCCTTAAATGAATATTAGCGCTCAGTACTGCTGACACAGACCTGACTTATATTTAGCTTTGAAGTTCAGCCCTGGATGTAGCACGTCCGAATATTATCCCTATGACTACACGTGTCTTTGTGCTACAACAAAAAAGGACTGAAACCACAAATTGCAAACGCAAAACCAAATAAATAACGTTACATAATCTTGATGTGTGACCCAGTGAAACACCCACAAGTGTTGACTTTCAACAGCTCAAAGTAACACAAAGTGTATCTTTCTATATCTGCCTGCTTCTCTCCTTTTCTACGCCTCTCTGTAATCTAAATTTCTCCACTCATTGGACTCAGTTTGGAAGAGACAAGTGTGTGCATCCGCTTGTCAGGAACATGCATTTGGGTCAAAGCCAACACGGCTTAACTTTGCCTGCAAACACCACCTTATTTTGCAGGCAGTGAACAGATGGCAGCACATTTCTGTGTTCTTGCCAAGGGATTTGCATGATGCTTTAATCATAAAGATCTATGACAGCCATGAAGTTCGTTACTTTGTCTGGATTACTCATTGAGTCACGTGTACAGTGAGTTATTGGTGTTTTGCCTTGTTGCACATGTTTTGTGATCTTGGTGGCCCCTTTAATACTGTATGTGTGTGTGTGTGTGTGTGTGTGTTTGTTTTGCAGCAAAACCCAGCACAGCTCTTTGGACCAGAGCTCGCCTCCACAGACTGGCGTGTCCACCTACAACCACCCTGTGCTGGGCGTCTACAATCCCCGGGATGACTTCCCACTGCGAAAGACTGGTACGGTCCCCACACACACACACATGTGCATACACTTTGTTTTGGCAGTGCAGACTCATCTATTTGCTGCATGCACACACGAGAATTACACACACACATTAAAAGTTTAATGTCCAGTAGCTGCCATGTAGACTCACACCTAGCATTATTTAGATGGCACTGAGCACTGCTCCATTAATCACATCCAGATTAGGCTGTCAGGGTCTCCCAGCATTCACTACATGAGAGCAGTAGACAGAGTGCAAGTGTAGGTCAGTGTACTTCAGTACAGTGAGCGCTAAGAAACATCAGCTTGATAGTTTGAATAGTAAAAAGTTACTGTTTTTTACCAAAATATGACAGCTATATTTACTGTTATTTCCTTTAATGTATTGGATATTTGAATATTAAGACTAACTGGCTTGAGGGCTGTGTTAGCAGTGAAGAACTCCAATTACCTTTGGAGTTCCCCAGGGCTCTGTTCTTGGTCCTCTTAAACTTTGAATTGTTTCTTTCAGTCCCATTTCCACAGGTGCTTTTGCAGGTGTCTTTTCTTGAATGTTTATAAAGCCACTCACCCTTTACATAACAACATAGCTCAGTGAATTTGGGTGTGGTACTACTATAATGTGCCACCAAAGCACCAAGTCAGTTGGTGAACTTTCAACTGCCTTACATCAAGTACAATGCCAAGCATAAAGCTCACTACCAGTAAACTCTGGAGCAGTTTTAAAAACCTCTATTTAACCCGGAGAAAATAAACTCTTAAGATTGAATCTCTTTTACAAGAGTATCCTGGCCAAGAAGGACAGCAGTACTATTATAAGTTGCATAAATTAACAGCGCATACACATACAAAACAATACACCAGGTGAGTACAAGCTTTGAGAACAGTTGGGGAGGGTCCTTATTCTGTTCCCGCATGACTGTGATCCAGTACATAAAGTCCAAAAAAGGCGTGGTTGGATGCATTTTGGTGAGTTTAACCCCGTTGAACACCTTTGGGATGAACTAGATCAAAACTTGTGAGTCCAGCATCAGTGTCTGACCTCACAAATGCTCTTCTGGATGAATGATTTCCACAGATTTATTCCAAACTCTTGTAGAAATCCTTCCCAGAGGGGTGGAAGCTTTTGTAGCTGCAAACGGGGCACCAACACCATACTGATGCCTGGGGTTGTAGGATAGGATATCATACAAGCTTTAGTAAATTTAATGTGTAGGTGGCCGAATACCTTTTTCACATAGTGTATGTAAGATATGTACACACAAGCACAGCATGCACTTCTTATTGTCAAGAAACTAAAACAGATTCACAGAGCTGAAAGTTTTGTTTCAAATTCGGTGCTCATCATGTCAGAAAGAATTAAAGCAGATAAAACTGCTGAACACACCACAGAAATAGATAAAAGTTTACTTGTGATGCACAATCTGTCATTCTTTGGGTCTGCTGCTCAAACATCACGTCTTTAAAGCTTTAGCGAGTAAAACCAGCTGTTTTCAGCGTGCTTTTGTCAGGTGTGTGTGTGTGTGTGGCTCTGTGTGGGTGTGCGAAGTGCGAGTGGTGTGTGCGGTGGTGTAGCCGTGAAGCAGCGGTCGTCTTACAGTGCAATTATTCACTTAGCCCAGTGGCAGGCCGCTCCAGCCCTGTTGACTCTGAGCCTGCAGGCTGCTGGCTACGACAACAGATAGACCACAGTTGACACTGGCCCACACAGCTGCATTCCACCCTGGGAGAGCAGCAGAAGGAGAGGAAAGTGAGGGAGAAAGAGGCGAGTAACACGAAGAAAGAAAAGGAGATAATGAGTGAAAACAGAGAAAGGAGAATGAAGAAGGTGCTTGCTAGCTTCGCTGATCATTTCCTTGAGAAAGATGATTAGAGCATAGAAAATGAGAGCTGGCATGCAGGATTTAAACTAAATCCAGCAAGTGGCACGATGATTACACACTTAGCAAAATCTGCTTTATGTGCAGGATGGAAAAAAAAGAAAGAAAAAAAACTGGAAGATGGCAGAGAGTGAAAAGATCGTCCCTGGAGTGTCAGCCCGTCCCTGGATTTCTATAAGGCTGAGGATTGTGCTCTGCTGCCGAGAGAGAGGGGAACCTGTGCCACCCTGATATTTGCCCACAGCACTGACGTGCTTTGCGGGGTTTACTTATGGTAATGGCAGCTTGGTAGAGTTTAGAGGCTCTTTTATATCACCGCCAGGCCATAAAATAGAGGACTGGAACCCAGAACTCCCAGCAACGGCCGAAGGAAGCAACAACGCTCTTTTGTGCCTGTCGTCCTTTTTACCATTTTACAGTGCAACGACAGAACAAGCCAAAAAGTTTTCTTTCTTTTTGAGTCCCGGCTGATTTGGTGACAACTGTGGTTACTTTTTGAACAGCGTGAGATTTAAGATTTAATGCAAGCAAATCTGTGAGCAGTAAAACAGACTCATTGTTTTCATGCTTTCCTGATGGCAGCAAGCAGCCTTTCACCTGCAATTCTTCGTCCATCAGTTCACTTTGACTACTTCTAATCTACACAGAAGACTATGCAGAATGTTACAGCATGGAACAAGTCCCAGAAATGTTTTAGCTTTTGGTGCAATTGTTCTCCATTGTACACTCAGTACAAAAAAATGAACCATATTTGCTGGAAATTGTATCTCAAAACCACCCAAATGTCATCAGGTGATGATTTTTTCTTTTTATGCTTGTCTAACAACAGAACAGGAAGTCTACATTTCAACTTATTAAAGGCCAAGCTGTGGGAAAGGTGCAAAATTGTAACTAAACACATGGTTTAAGTTCTAAGCAAGCTAAAGGTGTAAAAGGTAGAAGAGTCAAGTGACACAAGGTGTTTCCTGAGGACCTTTTGTCCCAGAACATCACTGTACCGTCCGTCTACAGAGGAGACGTCTCGTGCTGTCTTCAGAAATGCTGTGCACTTTCTTCCACATTCACTCTGTTGTCGTTACAAAGAAAAGCTGGTGTCAAAAACCCAAAGATTTGGGTCTTTGACCCTATTGCTGTATGCATTTAGGGGTGAAAGAGCATGACATGAACAATGCTCCTGTCCAGAACATGTTCTCACACACCAATAAAGATATGAGAGGGAAAAACAAAGTGAAGCCTTCTTGTCTTCTCGCTGATGAGCGAGGCTGTTTTGTGGCCTCACTGGGCAGCATGTCCATGTGGAATACAGTAACGCATACAGTACATGCTGCTGCTTGATAACTGGACTGTATAAATCTCCCGTATATACAAAGCAACATGCAGCTGTGGGGACGTCACTGAATGCTAGCTGGGCGCCCTGGTTAAGGCCCCGTTTAAGAAGGAAGGATAACAAGTGGCCCTTTGAGTAATTAGATTCCCAGTTTCGTTATTAGCAGAGCAAAGAGGGCCACAATACACCATTTATGCAGCGATATCGCTCTGATTGCGTGTGCTCATGCTTTTCACAGGCTTATAATACAACTTTCAGACTATCACTAGTCGGAGTTTGCAATTTTGAGCAGCAAACTTAAAAAAAAAAATTAATATAAAATTAATTAGCCTGTTCTGCGCAATGATTGCCAAAATTAGAGAATGAAGATGGGTCCAACAAACATGATAATGCAGCCTTGGATATAACCGATTCCCTTAACACCGCGTGTTTTCATGAGCTCCACATTTGGTCTTGTTTTCTCTTTAGCCCTCTCAAAGAGCAGAGAAAACCTGTTTTCACAGTTATTGACATTTTCGTCAATTCCCCTCGGCTTTGACTTTTAAAAATGTGTCTTTCCTCTTTCCTCTGCTAATAACGAACCAGAAATCTAATTACTCAAAGGGCCACTTGTTATCCTTCCTTCTTCTGTCGTGCCGTTGCTTTGTTTTTTTGTACTAATAGGCATTTTCTTTTCTGTATTTTCAAATTCTAAGAAAAACAAGATCTGTCATGAATCTTCAAAGATGTAAATGAAATGACGACTCAGAAAGGAGTTATTTCTGATTTGATGGATGCATTTATTCAAACTCTTTCTCCTCGAAAGGTCGTGCTCATTCAATATTGATCATGACAGAAGACATGTGTCTTTATACTTTGCTTTCAAGAAGATAGACTTTGTCTGAGGTTTTTTTTAAAAGTGGTTATATCCAGTAGTTCCCCGGTTGCCTACAGGTCTTTCAGAGTTTTTCTTGAGTGTCTTCAGCCATGTGAAAAACACGGCGGAGCCTCTGTCATGGTTTGACTGCATTTCAGTCAGTGGTGTTGGAGATCTTGTCAAAATTGATGAAATTATGAATACAGAAAAGTATAATCAGATTTTCCTCCACTATGCAATAGAATCTGGCGTGTCCGATTGACACTGGCTTCAGTTTTCACCATGACATGTTCCTAAACACACTGCCAATGTGATTAAAGCATACCTGGACAGAGACCAGTCATGGTTTGGCCAGAACCTCAGCATTACTGACACTTGACAACAGTTTTGAATGTCCTTGAAGGACAACCAAGGCAACCTTGCATAAAGAGTTCATGCTGTTGAACATTAAAGCTTATCATACGAAATATTAACTTTCAAACTCGTCACAATTGTGTAAATCATGTTTTTAACCTCATACAGTTTTTCCATACATGTGACCAAAGGGGAGTAGACTTTTGTACAGTACTGTATATATTAGGGGTGCAACAATACTTGTATCGATATTGAACCGTTCGATACAGTGCTTTCGGTTTGGTACGCATATGTATCGAACAATACACAATTTTTAATTTATTTTATCAACTTTTCTTCTGACGATGCTGTCTGTGTTGAGCGCTCAGTGGATCTGCGTTCGACTACTCCGCCTAGGCTGCACTGTCGAGCGCAGATCCACTGAGCCCAGCACAAGCTAGCAGACAGAAGCTAAGCTCGTTGCAACATGGCAAATTGAACCTCCCCCACCCTCATTCAGATCTGGCCTTTGGAACCATTTTGGTTTTCATGTGAAATATGACTCTGAAGGTAAGCGCGTCGTGGACAAAAGAAAAACAGTATGTTGGATGTGCCACGCAATGCTCAACTGGTGGGAAATAGTGCAATAGTTAGCGCAGTTAGCTTGTTGACGTGTTGACGCCATCCAGCCCCACGCGCGGTAGCTCGTTAACGGAGATTTGCCGTGTTGTGGCGTTAACGTCATTTCAGATTATCGCTGACAGCACTGGTGGGAACACAACGAATATGACTGCACATTTACGCCGACATCATCATTGTTGTTTAGGAACATTAAATTTAAAAACTGTACTTTTGAGTTAAAATATATATTTATAATTTTAATAAATGACAAATAAAAAAGCATGAACATTTTTTTGTATCGAAAAAATATCGAACCAAACCTTGAATTTTGTGTATCGTTGCACCCCTTTTAGATACAGTAGTTTTACCACTAGAACAAATATTAAAACAGAACAGAATCTCTTGTTGTGCTTGGTGAAAAGTGATGAAATACACCAGAACATTCACAGCATTCAAAGTCAAAAGCCTTAATCAACAGCCTTCATTTTGACCAAATACTGTATTTATTATGATAAAGACCCTTTTGTTTTTGGTTTGCTTAATTTAAATCTAAAATCTAAAGCAGAGTCACAGAGTTTTTATTGGATTTGTAGTAAATTGGCTTTGAACACCACCTCCCCTCAACGTTAATTGGTTTGACTCCATCTGGACTGAGCTCTCCTTCCCACTTTGTGTTACTGTACCTTCACACCTCATATTTCACACTTGTGTCTTCTCCACACATTTATTTTTACTTGACACTGCAAACGGGAACAAGCTCGTCTGTGATCGTTTCCCAAAAGGATCAGTTGCTCCGGTGACGGTAGCTTCTGGGTGCTTTTACCTATCCTGTCAGTCTTAACAGAGATATAGTAGAAGATTAAACTGGTTATGTCATAATAAAGGTTAGAAGTGCCCTGTTTTTGATTTTATCTATCCTCTGATGACTGAAAATTGGATAATAAATAGAAAAATTATCCAAGGCTGCTGATTGGCAGGATAAAATAAACCGAGCATTAGCCTTCATGGCTCAGGCCATGAAGGCTAATGAGGTGACATGCCGTTCCCGTCTGTCAGTATCCATTCACAAGTCCGTGACAGCGAACACAAAAGACCAAAAGACCTTTAGCCAGTAAGACACGGCTCCCAAATTGGAGCTAATTGCTTTTTAGCCACAATGTCTTTGGGAAAATCAGAATGTGGCTTGTTCGAAGCATCTCAGTAGGCGGGGGGATTTTACACTAAATGAATAGCAGCATGTAACAGTTTGTCCACCTAACAGGTTTCGCAGCAGAGCCGCTCGGTAGAAGGTGCTCCCCCGGCTGTGTAGAGCTCCCAGTTTAAGCTGAAAGTCTGCGTGACTGTAGCTCGGGTAACTCTCACTTCCTGCCGATTGATTCATCCAAAGCTGCGCTGCTGCCAGTTATCTGTTTAACATCAAGGAGGTTTGACAGGGGTGCTGCTCCTCAGCTGGTGTTGGCAAGAAACCAAAATATCCCATTTACCAAGTGGAGGTTAGTGCTGCGCTGCAGTGATTTCCAACCAAGGCTGTGAGAACGTCAAGGGTTACTTCACAGGGGGAAAGATTAGTTTAATTATCGTGGTTAGCTAAAGAATTGAGCAAACCCGAAGACGTTTGAGCAGAAAAGTTGACACTTATTGGACAGGAAGTGCAAAACAGCAGCCATGATGCTTTTTAAATATTTGATGCATTGGTTTCCAGACAATAAAATATAGAGAAGTCATTAAAAACATCTCATCTGCCTTCTTTCGATGTGGAGTAGTGGCTCCACGCTGACTAAAGCCGGGCATACACTGCGCGATTTTTGGCCCATTTTCAGATGACTTTTCAGTTGTGCGACCGTTTTTCACCTTAATCGTGTGTCGTGCATCGTGTAGTATACATGTGGTAACGAGACGCAATCAACAAGAGTTGGATGGACACTGCTGCTCAATCACAGCTGCCTGTGTTTTTATTAGCAATTTAGCAAAGTGGATGGTGTGTGTGTCTGTGTGAGTGAAAGACAGAGCGAGAGACAGATTGTGTTATAACCTTCATGTTACGGACGCACAGTTTGAGCACTCAGGTCGCATCAGAGCATCGGGCTGTATAGTGTGAGACCTGCATCGTGACCTATGAACTTCTCACCCTTGCGATTCAAACGTACAGTTTGAGCAAGAGCTGAATAACGCGACTGTAAAAATCGCAGTGTTTAAGTTTAAGCTTAAGTCAAATAACTGAATCTTCACCGTCTCTTAGGCTACGTTCACTCTGCAGGTCTTGATGCTCAATTCCGATTTTTTTGATCAAATCCGATTTTTTTTGTCTGCTCGTTCACACTACAAATAAAATGCGACAGCAAACGCGCTCTAGTGTGAACGCTCAAAGCGGCCGCATGCGCAAAAGAAGACGTCACACACAGCGCGCTCTGTTCAGACCCAGAGCAACAGTATTGTTTGACTGATGGCCTTAATATAAAGACTTCGGACTTTACGTTTCCCAATTTTTGCTTTAAGTTATTTTGTTATTTACATAATAATGTAAATAACCTAATAATGATCCTTATTGCTGTTTTAGAGGAGCACTGCTTCAAAGGATAGTTGCAGATTTCTGTCAGAATCTGCAGATTATACAGTACAAATAAAATGTTCACGTTTCTCCAACGTTGTCTTCCCAACAGTTTCACCGGATGGACAGGAAGCGTTCGCGATGTCTTCTCTGGCGCTGATAATTGGCGTCCGTCTTATGTCAGTGACGTAAAAGACGGATTTAATGCGACATGACCATCAAACAGCAGCCGCTTTCTAAAACATCAGATATGTATCGGATTCAGTACCACATACGAAAGTGACCCAGATCGGATTTGAAAATATTGGATTTGTGCCGTTCACACTGTCACACCATGATCGGATATGGGTCGCATAGGGTCAGAAAAATCGGATTTGATGCGCTTTCGCCTGCAGTGTGAACGTAGCCTAAGGGAGTAGCCAGACACCTCAGACATCTCAGAGAAACCTTATTTCTGTCACTCGTCTCCACAATCTCATTATTTAGGTGACCATAGAACTCGTCACCATAGGAGAAGGTAGAGACGTGGATTGACATGCTAAAGTTTAAGCTAAGTAGCTTTGGATTTGCATGACCTTTCTGAGAATTCAAAAAGAAGCAGTTAAACACTTGAGTACATGCAGGTCATAAACACGAATGCATTAATCAAAAACCTCTTGAAAATGTAGAAACTGTATTTTAAGTTTTTTCTCATTTCAGTAGCTTATCAAAACTTTCTTCATTAAGGTATTTATGCACTTACGATAACAGAGTTCAAATTGGATTTGAAAAAAAGAATTTGGTCTCTTTTCAATCTTCTTTCAGCCTCTGAGCCCAACCTGAAGCTGCGCTCCCGGCTGAAGCAGAAGGTGAGCGAGCGTAGGAGCAGTCCGCTGCTGCGTCGCCGAGACAGCCCCATCACCACCGCCAAGAAACGCTCGCTCGACATGGCAGGTAAGAGGCAAACGGCTCGCTCAGAGTTTTACTCCACGCTGCTGCTGGTTTCTTGTGTGTTTGATTTGTGTGTCTGCGCGCGTTTCAGACTCGGCATGTAGCAGCGCACCCGGCTCGGGCCCGAGCTCTCCAAATAACAGCTCCAACAACATCCCCAATGAGAACGGCATCACTGTGTCAGTGTCCAACAACACGGAGGTAACACACGCACACATGTGCTTATGTCTGGTGCTGTTATAGATGCCATTTATCTTTTGTTGTTGTTCTTGTAATTTTAGCATAAAACTTATTCAGCCTGATCTCTGAAACTGTAGCCTGGCTACAGTTTCCAGCGATGTGCTGCAGGTTCTCTTATTAGCTTTAAAACATTGCAGCCTGGAGTATGTATGAAGGCTGTGATTGAGGGATGTTCGCATTATTGTTCTGTGGACAAAGAGGCAGGCTGAGGAGCTGGCAAGATGCTATTTGTGGCAGCCATCAGGGGCACTCAGGCAGTGTGGAGGAGGCTTCTGTCCGTGACAATTTTACATCAGCAGTGAGGGTGCACATGTAGATCTTTCCCCGTGTGTGGACTTTTTTTTGTTTGTTATCTGTGTGCAGGAGGTTTTTTTTCCTTGATGCAAACAAAGATAAATCATTTAAATGTGTTTTCCAGGCATCTTTGGCCCAGAGGCTGTGCAGCGGTGCTGATCGTGGCTCCGTTAGCCAGCTGTCCCTCTACACTTCCCCATCTTTACCCAACATCACCCTGGGGCTGCCTGCCACTGCCACAGCCACTGCTGCTTCTAATGTGAGGAGGAAACTTGACTGAACAGCTTGCACACTGTGCATCTATCTAACTGTGTTTGTTTTGTTTAGAGTGCACTGTCTCCAACTATTTCTTCAAATCTGCTTGCACGCTCTTGTCCAGGTGACCTCAGCCCAACAGGATGGAGGCCTGCAGCCGGCCCTCTCCCTCAGCCCTCCATTCCTCTCCGGTGGCCACTTGACCCCCTACTTGGCCGAGGCTGGAGCAGGAACAGGCGGGCACGGTGCACACAGTCCCCTGCTCCAACACATGGTGCTCATGGAGCAGAGTCCAGCGCAGAGCCCCCTGGTGACAGGTAGAGGAAACAATTCACCTTTTATTAAATACCTTAAAGCATAGACTATATATACATGAAAGACGGCGATAGCCACTGGTGTCCAAATTAGCTATTTTTTGCAATCACTGTAGTGATTTGAAGGCCGACATGACCGCATCTGGATGAGAGGGTAGACCTCGGGTGTTACCTGAACCCTGGGGACAGCAAGCTGCCTCCGTTAGATAAACACGCTTAAAACAACATATACTTGGAGGAGAAAACAGCTGCTTCCCTGGAGTGTCTTTTAAATAAAACTGAGTATTGAACAAGATAAAAGAGCACTCAAAGTGGCTAGATCCTTAGCAATGGGTTTGTAAACCTTACGTATGCTTTGTGTAGTTGTCACCCAACTGTGAGCTCATATCTTGAAGGTTCAAACTCAGCCCTGTGCCAATCATCTTGGTTTTTGGGGGAGAGATAAGCGGGTGTTGGTATTTACTGATGCTACCAAGGAGCATCCATAGACACAGATACCTGCTAATGAGCGATGATGTGTAAATAAACACGCCACTGACATGTGGCACAATCAGCCATGTCATTTTGTGTTGCTTTTTGATTCATTAGTGACGGAGTCCTTGTGCCTTTATTGTTTAAGTTATTTAACACTGAACCACGAAACAGTCAAACATGTCTGCACAGACAAGTTAGCAAAGTTTTTAATTATATCTTTAAGGACTTTGCAAGTAGCAGCATGATGAGCTAAAGATATAAAATTGTTGTTTTTTGCACCAACAAGTTAATTCCCAAAGAGACATTAGCTGAAAACTTGGTGTGTCTTAACATGTTGTGAACCTGGACAGAGGTCGTCTAGGATGGATGTCAAAGAGCCGTTCTTAAGTAAGGGAAACACTGTCAGTATCAATGTTCCCTCTAAGCTGCGAGCGTGCGCAATTGCGCACTGCTGGCACGTCTCTGCGCACAAAAAAAATCTAACCTGAATTGAAATGAAAATGAAAACTTCAACAATTCTGTTTTGCAGTGTTAGTCAGTGACTCGCTGCTCCCGTATGGGATTAGAACGATGCCACCTTATCCCAAAGTCCAGCCAATCACACGATTCATTATTCGTTTAGCACAAATCTTGTGTAGTTAGTGTGTAGTGTAGTCAATAGTTTTGTTATGTCAGAACAATGAGGCGACTGCTGAATGTTACAGGTGTTACAGCAGTGATACATCTCCTGCTGTTGTCAGGCCTGCAGGTATCAGGCTGTTGTTCTCCTTCATCTCATAGTGGACAGAAATTATTTTTGGAGTGGCACAAATAATTTGTGTGGCATCAGATTTGATGCAGAACAGCTGATTGTTCTGGGAATAGTTTGAAATGTTTATTTAAAAAGAAACCTTGGCTGTGTTTTTAGGTAAACAGCTGCAAAAAACTTTGTTTGCATAACTCAGTTACTTTTTTGAAAAAGTAACTATATCATTAACTGCCCAGCATTGGTCATTATTTACTGTATTTTGCAGACAGAGTTACAGACTCTCTCCCAGACCACAGACTCATAATACAGTCAGAGCTTTATGAAAAAATATATATATATATTTTAAATTTTCATTGTAAGTGGGATAAAGCAGTTAATTAAAAGTAGTCTAACATAAATGCTGTAATTTGATTACTTTAATAAACATGTAACTTGGATGATTCGATGCTGGCGTGACCACAGTGCACACGTCTGCTGTCGCTCACAGTGATCCAAGGGACGCTCAGGGAGTTTGTGCGTTCACACACATGAAACATTGGAGGGAACATCGGTCAGTATGTATGGTAGAGGTAAGCAGAGCGCTACAGCAGTGAATGTACAGGCATCTGTAAAACACGCTGGAGGCTCTGTCATGATTTGGAGCTGCATTTCAGCCAGTCATGTTGGAAATCTTGGAAAATTTGATGGATCCCTCAGAGCCCGGACCCCGACATTATTGAAACAGTGTGGGATCATCCTGACAGAGAACAAAAGGCAGCCTCATCCTGTCCTTCAGGAAGCCTGGAGAACTATCCCTGAAGACTGCTTAAAGAAATTACTGAAAGCTCCCTAAGAGAGTCCAGGCTATGTTGAAGAATACAGTTGGGCCATACCAAATATTGACATTTGACCATTTACTTTTGCATGTTTCAATAAGCCACTTAAGCTATTTTCCGTTTTCCTAGCAAAATATAAAGAAATGAAGGACAGCTGAAGGCTTTTGCACAGTGCTGTAAAACAGTTCAAGCCCTAGCAGGGGTTGAGAAAAAGCAACAAAAGAATCAAATGCAACGTAAATGAAAAGTAAAAATATTAATTTTTGCTCCTGAAGCCATCTGGTTTCACACGCACACACATGCAGACACGCATGGACGTGCAGAAAAATAAAAGCATCATCGCTGTGTGCCCCCTCACACTGACAGACGTCCATTCATTAGCTCGACCTAATGAGCTCCTTTCATATGTCAGCATATGCTGTCTGAGTATGACATGGGTCCATTGTGTGCCCTTTCTCATCGGCTCATTCACTCACTACCACACTGCGTCTATTTTCAGCGGGGCATTAGCAGTGAATGAGCAGTGACGCAGATACAGACGCACTTATGAGAATGTGTGTATTCTTGTCCAAAAACGTACAGACAAGGACGTATCAATGCCCACGCACAGGCCAAGAGAGTGTGAATCGTTACGTGCAGCAACGAGCTACTTATCAGAAAGACGCACTTTTAAAAAACTTCACGCTAACTCTTCTGTTTCATGTCAGCTCCTCCGCAGCTCCTTCTCTAAGTTATCGGTTTGAAAGCAAAGCGACGTGGTGCCTCTGAGGCTCCGGGTCTGCTTTCTTACTTTTTCTCAGTGCTGCGACTGATCTGAGCGGCTGAGATTATCTCGTGTCACTACAATGGGAGATTCACAGTATTGCAGCACAGATGGTTGTTTTTATTTGGTTCACAAATACATCTGCTAACTAATCCGAGGTCCAACGACAACATTAGGAACGCATCATATATTTATCTTGAATATGAGCGCTCTCATCAGTGCGGTTTATACTAAGAGTTCGGGATTTTCCTCGGGTGTTTTCGCTCCAGTCTGGGAAGTCTTACCCGAGACTCCTGTGAGCTGTAATCGAAGCCAGCTGGACTTGACCTGCTTCCCCTCCCCTCTGTTTAGACGTGAACCTGTTCGCGATTCGATTGTTCAGATTCTCGCTTCTGATTTTTAATTTGGAAAAACAGGGTCGCCACTCTGGAAATGCTGTCATATTTGCCCTGAGCTAACCGCCAGAATAGACTGCACACTCAAATAACCATGAATCATTATGACACCTAGTCTAAATAGTCGCTCAGGTGCTCGGAGCCACTTTAAGACACGTCATTGACAAAACACTGCTGCAGCACAGTTTCCTAAAAAGCTGCACGAAACTGAAGCGATGTTGTAAGATGATGCTGAAACAATGCTGCTGCTGTTACTGAGAAATCAAGCGCCTTGCAAGACTCCTTTGGTATCTGCTCTGCCTTATGTAGTAAAGTCTGCCTTGTTTGTGTCTTAGGTGTAAGCGGCCTGTCTATGTCGTCAGCAGCGTCCATGACCAAACTGCAGCGGCAGCACCGGCCCCTGGGGAGGACCCAGTCCGCTCCGCTGCCCCAGGGGACCGCGGCCCAGGCCCACGCGCAGGCCCTGGCACTGCAGCAGCTGGTGGTCCAACAGCAGCACCAGCAGTTCCTGGAGAAGCACAAGCAGCAGTTCCAGCAGCAGCAGCTCCACCTAAACAAGGTATTCAACTTGGGTTTTAATTGAACTTGTGATTTGTTTTAAAGGCAGCTTGTCTCCGGGCGCGTTTGAATGCAAAGTGTTGCCGTTTTGTTGAATCATGCATCCATGTTGCTTTATAACATGTTGTCTCAGGCGGGGGGTTCGAGTGGCCAGAAATCTGATATCACATTCACATAAACTGATAATTAATGGAGGCTATGAGTCTCAGAGGGCCAGCTCTGGAGCTGTAGTGTAGTAGTTTGCGTAGGCAGCACCGGGCAACACAGCCAATAATGTGTTAGCTTTGGCTGTGTGTGAAGCTGTTGACTTTCCTCTGCCCTTTCTTTCTCTCTCTGTAGTATTTTTGTTTGTGAGTAGGTGGAGGCAGGTATGGGTTAACATGTATAGCTGTGTGTGTGTCTGTGTGTGTGTGAATGCTTGCATCCACGTCTCTGCGACTGTGGCCGAGACAGTTGCCACG
This sequence comes from Neolamprologus multifasciatus, assembly GCF_963576455.1. Taxonomy (NCBI): domain Eukaryota; kingdom Metazoa; phylum Chordata; class Actinopteri; order Cichliformes; family Cichlidae; genus Neolamprologus; species Neolamprologus multifasciatus. Next base: position 40,041,019 of record NC_140460.1, on the reverse strand, counting down.
GGCTGCGAGGTAACCATGCGCTGCCATGGCAACCGCGCCGGAAGCCTCTGCCTTATATGGGCAGGGAGGAAGAGAGCAGCTGCCGCTTTACCTATTCAAGCAGGGTACGTGCTGGAGGAGAGGTGGGTGGATGAAACAAGGGATTTCCTCTCCTCCTCCTCCTCCTCCTCCACCTCCCCCGCACTGCTCTGCTCCATCTCACTCCCTTCATATGTTTCAGAGATCTCAAGTGGCAGATTTTTGCACAAACACCTTTCTCAACAGCCTCTGGCACGCCAAGGACGGCTTTCTGCTTGTTTTTGCCAGGACAAAACAGAAGAAGAAAGAAAATCTCTATTTTAGCATGTTATTCTGTCAAATTAATACAAGAGGGGGACAAAAGAGCTGGTTTTGTTCCTTTTTTAAATATTTACTGTGAATGTAGATATAGATAAGATTTACTCTTTTTTTTACATCTGACAAGTTGATCTAAACTTGAGTCCTTTTGGTTCTAGACTCTCATACTAGGAGGTCTCTGATTTGCCACACATGTAAAGGAATAGGTCAGCAACAGTTTTTTTATGTGTCCCAGAGATAGATGAAAAGGTTGATTACTGTTATGGGTGCAGCTTCCAGCCGGCCCAGCTCTGTCCTGATGTAGCAAAACCTGCCTACCAGCACCTCTAAACATCACTGCTACCTCATTTTTAAAATATGTGCAAATAGCTTTGTTTTTGAAAAGCTATGATCCAGATTAGTCTTTGCCTTCCTTACGTTCTGTCACCACGTCTTTTGCACTGTTCCTCTAAAATTTGTCCTCATCTACTTACGTGCATTAGACACAACCTCATTTTTTGACATGAACATTCATGAAATGTGTCATTTTTGTTAGGTTTGTGCATTTTTTAAGCATTACGAAAGTGTCAGCTTCAGCTCAATTACATCCTCACTTGAAGACCAGTGATACGATTAGGGTAACCAGATCCTAGCAAACCACAGAGATTATTAATGTAGGGCACAGCCTTCAGTATTATGGTCGTCAAAAAGTTTGATTTAATGTATCGCTACTTTTTAAAATAACACACAGTAGTACGGTGGCTCTGAGAGGTCATACACACTGTAACTTAAAATATCAGCAAATAGAAAAATTGCGCAAAAGGACACTAAACACAGTGGATTCTGAATAAAATACAACAGAAGTAGAAAAAAGCAAAATCACAGAAAAGTGTTTTTGGGCAGACAGTTTGCTAATAGCAAAAAGCTAATAGCAAACATGTATCTGTAGTATTATGTTAAAATGGTTATCATTTCAGGTGTTTTCTTAATTAATGGATACAATAGAATTAATATATAAACAAGTTAGGTTTCCTGTTAACCAAATTTAGGTTGCTCTTGTTGGTTTGCTAGTGAAAACTTTTAATAGCATTAGCTAACTTCTTAGCTAACTCTAATTCTGAATGAATTTCATTAAATGTAGCATTTTACATTGTACTCATGTAATACAATTACATGGAAAATGACATGTAGTCAAATTAGCTAAAGTCAGCATTTCAGCCATAAATATGTGAGTGTAGGTTTCCTTTAGCTAACCTTTTTGTTAGCATGTGTCATCCCCTTTATTTAAATGACACTTTTCCAAAGCATACAAAGAGAATAAAAAAAGATGCTTATGTTGCTTATGAGGGCTTAAACTACACTACTGATGCATTATTAAATATATCAACTGAGGGTGAGCTAAAACAGCGGTCTCCAACCTTTTTTGCGCCACGGACCGGTTTATGCCCGATAATATTTTCATGGACCGGCCTTTAAGGTGTTGCGGATAAATACAACAAAATAAAACTAGTACCGAACGACTCACGGAGGCTCGGGGGTTGGGGACCACTGAGCTAAAAGGCAGAGTGATACAGTTTGACTCTCCCAGACATTGTAAGTGTTCATATAACTGTAATCCAATTACACTCAGTGGTTCCTGCTTTTGCACTTTAGGTGACGCTTCATATTTTTTACTGTAAAACAAACGCCACATTTAAGATATTCAAACGTCTCTTTTAGCGCCACATATTGAAGTATAACTATATACCTAAAAGTCATTATTCACTTAAAGTTCATAAAGCCATCCTGCTAACACCAATTCAGTTACTGCACTTTAAAATGCACAAAAAATGTACAGAGAATACATAAAAAAACTGAAACAAGTCAGGAAGAAACGGGAACAAAAATCGGATCTTTTCAGTTTTGTCCAACACTGCAACAAAAGCAGGTATGCACACACACGCTGTGCACTTAAGCACCCTGGAAAGAGGCTGGCTGAAACTCAAGAACTGCACTGGTTTAGCATTAAAATCCAGCACCACGCTGGAAACAGCACAAACAGTCAATTCTATAGCCTCGAAGTTCATCTTACCTTAGATGTTCTTCTTCGCTTTGTACTTTTTTGTGTGAGCATGTAGATTCCAACAAGGCCTTCCCCTGGAGTGCATACTGTACAACTTACAACTGTATCCAAAGTTCCTCTCAACTTGAATTTCACACTTTGAGTTGTGCAGAGCGCCGTAGTGTAGCTGGTTTACATATTTGGTGGTTTAACAAGCGAAAGATCCCGAGTTCATCCCGGGAGGAGACAGAAATCCCTTTGAGGTTATGTCAGGAAAGGCAATGGAAAACAAAAAAAAAAATCTGTCAAATCAAACATGTAGCACCACCTGTTGTGGTGGCAACCTGTTGTTAATAAGGAGCACACCGGCTCTGCTGGTCAGCCCAAAGAGGAAAAACTCTCTACAAAGGCACCTGTAACAGGAATTTCAGAAGAGAAAACATCCAACAGCAGCCACACTTGGTGTCTTTCTGCCTTGAAGAAAGGTTGCCCAGATTCTTCTAGCCACAGTTTCCTGCAAGTGTGGATCCGTTACATGGTATTCTTTATACAAGTCATCCATGTCCAACTTTCCCCTGATATGTAGTACCTCAGCTGGATCAGAGAAATGGAAGAACCTAAATGTAAACATACCATACCATTTTACAACAGACGTGCGCACAGTTTGTGTAGCTTGAACAAATAAAAGCGGCGTTTAATTTGGCTAAATAGCAGAATAATGCTAAAGATCAAACCGCACACAAAAAGCAAGATGGCCTGGATCACGTATCAAGATTAGTTTAGTAAGACACAGATAACTATAGTCAAAAGAAGGTTTTCTAGTGACGATATGGTTTTGGCTCCTGTGCACATAGGTGGAAACCCTGAGACAGGGAGAGCAGGTATCTGTGAGAGATGTCGTCATGTTTCTGAAGATAAAATATCCGTGTTAGCAAAAGCTTCAAAACTATCATGGTCCCAAGGTCTTGACACAGAGTTGGGATTTTTTGTGGGATTATCGCTCACAGTGTTTTGAGTTTGTCTCCTTGTTGGCATTCTCTGTTTGGGTTTGCTGTGTTTGCACTCTTGGGTTTTCTCCTTCACTGTATTCCCTGTGTTCCTTAAAGGGAAGCCTCATTAAATTCAAATTTTGTCACACACACACAACCATACACAGTATGACATGGGGGTGAAATGCTTGTAGCTGTACAATGCCCGACCATTAAATGACAGAAAAAAAGTTTTACAGTATTTACAATTTACAGGTTACTACAAAATTTACAAATTAACTTAGAAATTTACAGTAAAAAATGTGCAAATAGCAGAAAGGCCTTGTGTATTTATTGCCTTTTGTGGTGTCGTCCACAGTCTTCCTTCTTTTCTTTCTTCAGTAATGCGACATATCATACAGGAGTGTTTGCGTACATACACACAGAATAGTTTGAACTAGAGAGACCGTACCTACCTCTTGACAGTACCACAGTACTGCTTCTGGACAGGTGTTGAAACAGTAATGAAGTAGAGCCCAGAGGAGTAAACATTGTTTATATGTCACATTTAGTAAGTAAAATAATAATATTTCATGGATACTTGCTTCTTTGATTGGCTCCAGTCAAACTTTTAGCTAATAAATGTACTGATTGTGATTGTGAGCTGCTAACCTCCGGATTACCTTTCATCTCACCGCACTGAACGTCTCAACAACTTTAAAGTTAAGGGAAATATTTTCATCCTAAGTTTGTTTATTTAAAAATGGCAATTTTATAAAAGTGACACATGACATTTTCCCCCGTTTTCCTGTTATACCTGGGAGTGACCACTAGTCTCTGTAATGTAGGGGAGAAAGTGTCAGGTAAAATACGGACTACCGTATTCTACTAATTATGTAACTGATATGATAAAGAAATATATCTGTTTCAATAATATATGGTTTCAACATCGAACACTTAAGATAATACAGTTCTGGTGTCATTTGGCTCTTGAATGGGCACTAGGGATGAGTATCGTTTAGGTTTTATCCGATACAGTACCAAACCGGTACTTTTGAAACGGTGCCGGTGCTTAATCAATGGAAAAAACACAAACTTTGTCCAAAAACCTCTCATGTTTAACTGTTTTCCACTTTTCTTTGGTCATTTTAGCCTTTTTGGCCAGGGTGAAGGGAGTATCTGCCATCAAACAAGAAGACAGCTGCATGTAGCTATGATGATGTTTGCTAGTTCACCTTACATGCATTAATATAATAACGTGGTTAGCCTACTCAACGTAAATTACACACGAACAACATTAAGCTACTCACGCAGAGAAGAACGGCTGCTGCTGCATCATCATCCTCATCATTTCTGTTACACTGGCAGGGCTAGGGGCCAGGACTCTACTCTTCGGGTTCTTGGGGGATGTTGCTAACTCCGGGTCGATAACAGGCACCACACCCGCAGTAGATGTGCACGGTGTGAGGTCTCGCAGCAAGCTATCAAATATGGCGCATTTCTCGGCTTTTAAAAAAACGCTATGCGTCGCCAGGTGTTTCATCAGATTTGAGGTGTTACCTCCTTTGACAGTATCACAGTATCACCTTAAAGCACTTGTTGCAGCTGCTGAGTTTGCATCTTTTGCTGTGAAGTACAGCCAGACTTTGACCGCTTCGCCTTGGGCATTTTTAATCTGTAGCTCTGCTCTAAAAGAACGTACGTACCTGGACCCGCCTACTATCCTCAGAAACGTAAAAGGATTGGCTAGAATTCAAAGTGTGTGACATCTCGGGGAGAAATAAAGCACCGAAATGTGCGCTGCTTTTCGGTCTGGTTACTACCGTTTATGTCAGAACCGGTGCCATCATGGCACCGGATACCGGTACCCATCCCTAATGGGCACCAAGCTGTACATGAGTATACTGTATGCCCATTGGATAATCCAGCCCAGATAACAACATAGGCCAGTCAAGAACAAGTGTATGATTGCCAAACTCCAAAATAAAAGAGATGTTAAAAACAACACAAAGGAGCAGCTGGATGTGGGTTGCAAAGTGGCTTGCAGTTGCAGCAGAGACTATAGACAAGCTAAAGCAACGTGAATACTGGGCCCTATATATGAACACAGGTATTATCTGACTGTAGACTGAGCTTGATTTTGTGGTCTAACATTATGCTCATTTAATAATTAGTCACATATAAATGTAATCAATTAATTACTGCTATGGACAAACAGCCAGTTTACCAGTGTAAATGTGTCAGATTAGCACCAAGTTTAATAAAAACAGAAACTTGTCTTTTATCCACATGTCTGCTTTAACTTGGCTGTTTGATTATCCACTGCTAATGAAATGAAGGGCATCAGTTTGAAGCAGATAGGCAGGAGGATTCTGGGAAAGTGGAGCAGGGGGAGGGGGTCAGATAGGTCAGAGCAGGACGTGAAAAATGGGGGTAAAGAAACGTCTGTTTGGATGCAAAGAAGACAAGAACAGTGAGGAGGAGGTTGAAAGGGAGTTGGTGAATGCTCTGACGTCAAGGCTGTCCCCTGGCACTGAGCCAAGGGGACCCAGAGGCTCACAGCTCTGGGAGCGCACGCACACACACACACACACACACACACACACACACACACCTGTAAATGTAGCTCACTCTCGAGACTTCCAGCAAACACTTCTCTTTCTCTCAGCCTTCATATCGTAAACTGTGGAGGCGAGCACTCTCGGGCCCTTTTAGCGGTTCGTGTCAGTAAAAGTGAATGAAGAGACAACTGAGTCACCGCTCGGTTAACGGGGGCCCAGAGTGAGTCGACTGAAAAGAGACGCGACGGGGAGCGGGGAATGTCTCTGTTCTGCGAGACGCATTTTGCCCCGGAGTACAGTCGGGAGAGCGGCTACTCACATTCAATTAAAAAGGAAAGGTTTGAAATGAGCAAGACACCAATCTGGCTGAGTAATCCAAATTAAGCTTGTTAAAAGAAGAATGCTCGAGAGAAAAGAGCGCTCTGCCAGGAATTTGTTTCAGAGGAGAGCGTGCCCGTTTGCCTTGAATGCAGCCTCACACGTTGGATTTGTCGCATCCCGCTGTTCGATTGTGAAATAAATTTCACGTCGCGGCATCATCGCCCTCACTCCCCTTTCTGTGTCTCCCTCTCTCTCTCTGCCTGCGCCGTGTCCCGCAGATGATGGCCAAGCCCAGCGAGTCGCCCGTGGGCCGTCAGCACCAGAGCCACCCCGAGGAGACGGAGGAGGAGCTGAGGGAGCACCAGGACGGAGGAGGCCTGCCGCACGGGGTCACCATCAAGCAGGAGCCCCCCGACCCCCAGGAGCTGCAGGAGGAGGTGCTGCAGCAGCACAGGGAGAGGCAGGCTGAGCAGGAGCTCCTCTTCAGACAGGTAAAAGATGAGGAGTTAGACGACATCGGCCGAGAGGATCAATATGAACTTTTAGAGCACCTGATTGGCTTAGATAGGTTGCAGGTGTTCCTGGGGAAGTCCTGGAGTGTGGCGGGGGGTGGTTTGAAAGAAATGGCACAGGGTTCATGAGATTAAGAAGCAAAAGGGACGATCAAAGCCAGATTATTTGTTTTGGCTGCCACCTTTTGGCCACAAGTTGCGCTTGCAGTAAAAAAAAACATCAAAGAGTTTTATTATCTAAACATTTTTCCTTTATTTATCCTTTTTGTGCGAGCAGCAGGCCCTGCTGTTGGAGCAGCAGCGGATTCACCAACTGAGAAACTACCAGGCCTCCATGGAAGCTGCCGGCCTCTCTATCTCCTTCCCGGGACACCGCCCCCTGTCCAGGGCCCAGTCATCTCCGGCCTCCGCTTCCTCCTTCCCGATCAGCGTCCCCACGCCCGATCCTCCAGTCAAGCCTCGCTTTACCACAGGTCAGCATCGCCCTCCTCTCCTCCCACTGAAGCATCACGTACTGTGTGCTCGTTTGCTTACACTGTAACTCAAATCTACAGTCACTGTAAAGCAACCAGTAGGATTCATCGCCAGTTTAGCCGCCTCCCTGTGACTTTAATTTCCATCTTAATGCACTCGGGACTAGAAAGAAAAAAAAAATCTCCCAAAAATCAGGTGAATTGGCCCAAAAACACTGTGCTAGTCTCAGCCTCCATCTGGTAGCAGAAATAGACGAGCTGGATCAGGGAAACTTGCCAAAATCTTTGTCTCTCCCACTCTGTTGTTTCACTCGTTGAGGAGAAACCTTTTTTTTTTTTTTAAATCTCCTCCCAGCCGCTTCAGCGTGTCTTTTAGGAAGCGGACTTTTGTGACAGTTGTTGCATGCGAGCACCACAGCTGAAGATATTTTTAGTTAGGCCTACTTTGCTCCGATTCAGTTCCAAACTACAGAAAAATGTGCGGGAAAAGCTCAACAGCGAATATCAAACAAGGATCTGATGCCTCAGCTTTTCAAAATAAAAGAGTAAGGCGTTCATTTCGACCGCTGTTGTGTAGATTAACAAAAATGAAGGTGGTATTTCACAATCAGAACGAGTGTAGTGAATGTTTCTGTGTGTTTCCCAAGGCCTCGTGTACGACTCCCTGATGCAGAAGCATCAGTGCATGTGCGGCAACACCAACAGCCACCCGGAGCACGCGGGACGTATTCAGAGCATCTGGTCCCGACTGCAAGAGACTGGACTCAGAGCTCAGTGTGAGGTAGGCTCGCAAAAAATGTAGATATCCAGCATCCACCAGCCGCCGCGCAAAGTAGTGAAGCGCTTATGTGAGCTGAATCCATCTGTGTGTCTGTCTGTGTGTAGTGCATCCGTGGGAGGAAGGCCACTCTGGAAGAGCTGCAGACAGTTCACTCTGAAGCCCACGTCCTGCTGTATGGAACCAACCCACTCCGACAGAAACTTGATTGTAAGCCTTTATACACACACACACACACACACACACACACACACACACACACACACACACACACGTTTTCATATCTCAGTGAGGACATCTCATTGACATAATGCTTTCCCTAGCCGCGTACCCCAACCCTAACCATCAAAAATGAATGCCTGACCCTGACCCTTAGCCTAAATCTAACCACAACCTAATTATGACCCTGACACTAAAATCACATTTTCTGCCCTAACAAAGATATCTTGTATCATGTATATACACACACACACACACACACACACACACACACACACACACACTCAGCTGCTGATAGTGTCAAATTGAATCTTTATTTCCTGCGACAGGTTCAATCACTCCTATGTTTGTTCGGCTCCCGTGTGGAGGGGTGGGGGTAAGTAAAGCTTGTTTGCTTTGTTTAAAAGGGGCTAAAACAGCTCACGTTTTCTGCACTATTCAACATCTGTTTCCAAGCCAGTTTATCAACACGAGACTCTGTTTTCTGGTCTTAGGTGGACAGCGACACCATTTGGAACGAGGTCCACTCGTCCAGCGCGGCTCGCCTCGCTGTCGGCTCGGTGGTAGAGCTTGTTTTTAAAGTTGCTACTGGGGAGCTAAAGGTAACCTTGATTACACCTGTCTGCTGCTTCTTGCTCTGTTTCCCACTGCGATGAAGCAAAGTTAATGTGTTTTTATGTGCTGCAGCTTTGCCACAGTCTTTGAAAATTCAGAGTGAAGCCCAAAGTTGCCACTTAAAATTTTAAGATAACCCCCTCTTATTCGTTCTGCATCACCCAGCCAGAGCAGGCTGAGCTTGGTATTTCGAATGTCCTTTTCTTCAGCTTTTTCCAGTTCCACTGGGGAGATACCACAGTGCTCAAAGGCCAAATGAGATATATATAACCCCCCCAGTGACTTCAGGATCTGCCCCGGGGTCTCCTCCCAGCTGAGGTACCCGGAAAGCTTCTAAAGGGAGGCACCTGGAGACATTTTAATAACCTGCAATCTCTCCCAGGATCACTTTATTAATGCTCTGTGTTCTAATGGGCTCTTGATGAGAAGGAGCAGGGTCTCTACTCAGAGCTTTTTCTTCTGGATGTCTTGGCAACCACATGCTGCTACTGAAACATGTGGTTGAAGTAGCAACATGTGTCTGTTGCTGTTGCTAAGTGAAGTCCAAAACATCTTTGTGATTGCTTTGGTCACTAAAAGATTGGCACATCTCTTGAAGTTTGTCAGCTTGTCTCCAATCGTTCACAAACTGGTGAGTCAGCAGTAGTGAAACTTTAATCAGTGCAGTTCACACTGAAAATCATTTGCCTTCAAAGTAAACGCGTCTCTGCTACAACCAACACGCTTCAATAGGTACAACTCCCCATGCACAGCTGGCCAGTGGTTGCAGACAACTCGGTGTCTACCTGAGAGCATCACTCACCTGAAATGAGATCAGGTTTAAGCAAGAAGTTTCTAGAAAAAATAGAGCACACAGCTTAATTCGTATTGGCTGCTTCACCTTCATCAATAACTCCAGAGTAGTTTACCTGCAGTCCCCGTGTTTCACAGCTCACTGAGCTCAGCTCAGTTTTGTTTACCACCAAATCACAACAACTGCCACCTTGAGGCGCTTTATATTATAAGGTAAAGGCTCTACAATAATTCCAGGAATCTCCTATCAGCAAGTACTTGGCAACAGTGGGAAGGAAAAACTCCCTTTTTTTAAAAGGAAGAAGCCTCTGGCAGAGATTCTGTGGAAGAGAACCAGGGATTAATAATAACTCCTGATTAAACGCACAAACGCTCAGTGCATCATGGGAAGCCCCAAACACAAACGGTCATCATTGCTTGTTTTAACCCCAAACTGTATGGGATCCTTGTTGCAGCCTTATTACAGTTATTAAACCCTCCGTTCACTTTGTATTGCTGTGATTTAATGTTTGTCACGCTCTCAGCGTTTCATTTGATTCATGTGTAATAGTTTCCCACTTAAAGGCTAAGTTATGATGTTTTTAATGGTGGTTACGATCACAGAGGAAACAGTGATCAGTGCTAACAGACTCCCGTCGCTTCTTTTTCCAGAATGGTTTCGCTGTGGTCCGCCCTCCTGGACACCATGCGGAGGAAAGCACTCCCATGTAAGGCCAAAGCCGTCACCACACTGACTTGGAGACACTTAATCTGCACGTATACAAAAACCAGAGCTGGAACAGGCTCGTCTGGAATAGAAATTACATAAACCATTGAGTCTATTTGCACATAAAATCCTGAGTGCCTTTATTCTGTCAGCTTTCTCGGTCCTGCTTTATTTATTTTCCATATCGTCCTCAAAAAGTGTTTAAATTGTCCTCCGTCTGCTGCTGTTTCAGGGGTTTCTGCTACTTCAACTCTGTGGCCATCGCAGCCAAACTGCTGCAGCAGAGACTGAATGTCAACAAGATCCTCATTGTGGACTGGGTGAGTCACATGATCCTCTGTCATGTGACGCTAATCAGAAGATGCAGGTTTTTTTTCTTTTTTTAAGACCAGTTAGATTTATTTTCTTCTTCTACTCTCAGGATGTTCATCATGGCAACGGCACCCAGCAAGCCTTCTACGATGACCCCAACGTCCTTTACATCTCTGTTCATCGCTACGACGACGGCAACTTCTTCCCTGGAAGCGGAGCACCTGATGAGGTGAGTGTGTGTGACCTGAACAGAATTTTCCCACGTTTTACTTTTTAGTAATCCATTTGTATTTATTTTTTTTTGATCAAGGTCTTTTTATTGAACAAAGAATTGCTTCCAACAACAATTACGGCAATATTAACAAACACTCGTGCCCCCAACCCATCCAGAACAGTGTAACTAAAACCCAGCCAGAGAGGAAAGAAGAGACAAAATAAAAGAAAATTACAATTACAAAATTACAAAGTAAATAATAAAATAAATGAACAACAGCATGGAAAAAAAAACACGCACATTAAGCGATAGTATCCGGACTTAATCTTTCAAAGTAAGTAAGAAAAGGTTGCCATGTGTCATAAAACCTCCGAACCGAACCTTTTACAGTGTAGCGGATCTTTTCCAGCTGAGTATAGCACATGACATCCTTAACCCATCGCCCATATACAGGTGGAAGTGGCTCTTTCCATTTCAATAACATCAGTCTACGGGCCAAAAGAGTGCAAAAGGCCAGAAGATCAGAGTGTGATTTGGAAAGACTGGCATCACAAGGCGTCACCCCAAAAATAGCTATAAACGGGCAGGGTGCAATTGGAACACCAAATATGTTGGACATGGTTTCAAATATGCTTTTCCAAAAGCCACCTAGTTTTGGACATGCCCAGAACATGTGAAATAGGGAAGCAGGCTCTCGTTTGCACCGGTCACATGTGGGGTCAAACCCATCCTTGATTTTGCTCAGTCTAGTTTTAGACCAATGGAGACAGTGAACCACTTTGAACTGAATCACCACATGTTTAAGGCAAATAGATGACGAAGATCCATTTGTATTTTTATTAACTTGCACTCACAGGCCACTTCATTAGGCACACCTGTGCAACTGCTTGCTAATGATATGTAACCAGCCAATCACATGGCAGCAGCTCAGTGCATTCAGGCATGTGGACATGATCAAAACAACCTGCTGACGTTCAAAGTCAGATCAGAATGGGTGATTTAAGTGACTTTGAACGTGGCTGGACTCCTGATCTGCTGGGATTTTGCAGCCACGTGATTGGCTGGTTGCCTCAATAAACAGTTGACCTGGTGGCCAGGATACGCATATTAAATATGGCCAGCTTCACATAACAAGATAAAATTGTGTATAATTAAGCCCTGTCAGCTTCATGCTGTGTTTTATGGCTCAATGTGATGAAGAAAAGTTGCCTTAAAGGGAGACGAGCTAAAACGAGTTGTTCCACACAGCGATTGAACTGAAGAGTATAAAATAAATAAAGATCATGTTAAACATAAACTTGAGTCCAAGAATAAAAACTGTGGAGCTGCAAAGGATGATAATAATTGGTCCACTTCAGCTTTTTGACAGTTTTTAGTTTGGTTGCCAGTTTTTTCAGTCCACACGTCTTGAAGCTGGTTGCACTCCAAGTTTATGTTATCTGTCGGCTCCGGCTGTATCTTGTTAGTTTCCAGTTGAACTCTCTCCCAGGATCACTTTATTAATGCTCTGTGTTCTAATGGTAGTTTTTTTTTAAAGACCTCTTGATCAAAAGGCAAGAAATAATCTGAAGTAGGGAGAAGCATCCTGTAATTACCCAAAAGAAGCTAAAAGCTTAAAAAAAGGACATTTTTCCTTTTATTTGTGTCGTACACTCACTTGAAGTTTGTGCTCCTCTCCACAGGTGGGCAGTGGTCCTGGAGTCGGGTTCAACGTTAACGTTGCCTTCACCGGAGGTCTCGACCCGCCCATGGGAGATGCAGAATACCTGTCTGCCTTCAGGTACCAGATAAACCTTGAGCACATGTGAGGGGTCTGTTTAACTTTTGACGAACCTCGGAGTGAAGCACCCTGCCTTTAAAGCCCTGCTCCCAAATAAAGTTTCCCTTAAAGGAAGGGCGTATATAATGGCTTCCATTTGTTTGTTGGCCTTCAGACTTCACAACAATATGCGGGGCCTTGAGGGACACGAGGTTGGCAAAGTATTTGACTTTGATCGTCATTGTTAGCAAGTTCAAAATTGACTTTAAAAACTGTTCAGAAACCCTATCGATTAATATTCATCATATGAACGAGCGTGGAGAGAGCTCTGTGACAAACGTTTTACTGTTTCAGGGTCACAATGACGCCATAAAGATTTCTGCCCATTCTGGTCTAAGCATGTGGGTAAAGATAAGAAAATACACAAAAGTGAAATGGTCAGACGTCAGCGTGTTGTAATAAAAGCATCACAAACTCTCTGAGAGCTCCTGTTCCTTTGTCATGATACCAAATCTGAATGTTTCTTCAGGTGGTTGTTTCTGTTTGGACGGCCATAACTAATCACATGATACTTTCTTAATGGATGAAACTTCTACAAAATGAAACGCAGATATCTTCAGCTTTTTATCCCATGAAACAAATAAAAGTAACTGAGAAGCCGAACTGTGTGATGCTCATTTAATAATCAGCTTTAATTATTTGCCAAACTTTGATGAAGCAACTGTTTGTCATGAAATCAACAATGATTGAAGCTTGCTTCTCCTTTGTGTGTCGCCTTTGTGCAGAGGATGTTGAGATGTTGGCTGATGCACTGTTTAATCTTTGAACCCCGCCCTTCCACTCGCAGGTCAGTGGTGATGCCGATAGCCAACGAGTTTGCTCCAGACATCGTGTTGGTCTCTTCTGGCTTCGACGCCGTCGAGGGACACCCTCCCCCGCTGGGCGGCTACACTCTGACATCCAAATGTGAGTGGGAGATTATCGGTAGAGTGTTTCTTATCTCGCGCTCCAGCCGCTCCACACGTGCGCGCGCTGCTGACCGAGCGTTGAAGTCTAACAGAGCGCTGAAATGTTAATGAACTTCAGCAGCTGTGGATACATTTAAGTGCATTCACCTCCTTCCTGTAAACTCTCTTCAGGTTTCGGTTATCTGACGAGGCAGCTGATGACCCTCGCCGGAGGCCGTGTGGTCCTGGCTTTAGAGGGAGGTCACGACCTCACCGCCATCTGTGATGCCTCCGAGGCCTGCGTGGCCGCCCTGCTCGGCCAGGAGGTAAGGAGGTCACTCTGAAAGCACGCAAGGCTGGAATCCTAATAAAAGGACGTCTAAAAGGGTCGACGTTAGAAACAAAGACCAGTCGAAGCAGGACGCGGATCACGCTCCTTTATTCCTTCTTACACATGATAACTGATTGGAAGTGGACATGAGAAGAAATGTAGAAGTTAGTGATTAAGTAAACACATTATATATCTCGGCTCTGTATGTTCTCAAAACGTATGCAAGTTTTAGCCAATAAGAAGAAGTTTGGCTTAAAGGGGTGGAGCTAAAATAGCCAGTTTTAATAGTGTGAGTCGACTCCATTTTACTCTACAGCCGTAACGACTAAAGTCGTCACAAAACCGGGCATGCAGTGTGGACACACAACAATTCAGGTTTTATTTATATAGCATCAAATCCCAACAGCAGATTGCCTCAGGGCGCGTTTTGCTGTAAGGTAAAGAGGCTGTAGTAATATCATATATGAGTAAGCGCTTTGGTGACAGTGGGGATGAAAAACATCCTTTTAACAGGAAGAAACCTCGAAAATAAGCAGGCTCAAGGAGGGATGAGTGCGATGACTCGAGAAGAAAGTCACCTGGAACAGCGTTTCCCAACCACTGTGAGAAATGATCAGGTGTGCTGTGGAAGATTATCTGGTTCCACCTGGTTAGCGACCGGCGTGAGTAACGGGCAGAACAATTAGTCTCTTCCACTAGAGGGCAGTACAACTACGTGCTCTAATTAAATAGGTTGCCAAGTGCCAGTAAAACAGAAGACGAAGAAGAAATTACACAATCGTCATGCTGTGAGCGAGACAGCGCAGTACGTAATAGCAATCGATAAATATTTGAAAAGACAAAGTAGTCGTAGAGTAGTGTTCAAAAGAAAGCAAAAAAGCTACACTGGGGGCTAACCGAGCCTGGTGCCCAGAGAAAAATGATCAATATGCTTTTTGTGAAATTGTTGTTTGGTGGGTTTTTCTAATGTGAAATATGTGGAGTGGACCCGAAAGGTTGAGAAACACTGACAGAACTTTCAAATGTCACCACAGGATCGTCTTCTAGCAATATTTTACTGGTTTATTTCTTTCTGGTTGTTTTCTTAAATAATTATTGTTATTTATTTGATTTTTTTTTAGATATTTATATTTATTGTATTTATATTATTATATTTATTTGTTGATCCACACTTTAACTCCGGGGCAGTCGATAGACGTGGCTGTCCTGGAGCGGCTGATATTCATTAAAAAAGGCTCGCAGGTCATCCTGTTGAAGCTGTTGCACACTCATGTTTGTGTTTTCTGTGTTTTTGTCCCATGCAGCTGGACCCACTGCCCAAGGCTGTCCTCGAGCAGAGGCCGAACCCCAACGCTGTTCGCTCTCTGGAGAAAGTTTTGGAGACTCACAGTGAGTGGACCGTTGCAGGAGCACCGACTCATAACAGCGATACCACAGGGACAGTTTTTATTAGAAACCTAATCTGTATCTGTAGGTTCATAAACAATCCAGACCAGTGAAGGGTTTAACCTTCATGGAAGTAGTACTTGAAAGGCAGGCTGAGTAATACTCAACATGTCATTTCTCTGTGACAAAATAAAAAATCTGCAACATTTTTATTAGAAAATATCTATTTTTACTTTTTAAGATTCTCTCTGCTTCATTTTTTGTGTATGAGCTTCATATATTTAAGGTCAGCCCTCTTAATGCTTTACTTTTATTCACTTCCTCTGTGTTTCTTGTGTTTTTATCCCTCCTGTCTTTTATCCGTCTTCTCAGGTAAGTACTGGCGCTCGGTGCAGCGCTACTCGCCGCGGCTGGGGCTTTCTTTGCTGGAAGCCAAACGAGGAGACTCGGAGGAGGCTGAGGCCGTCAGCGCCATGGCCTCTCTCTCTGTGGCCAACTCTAATGCCATGGAGCAAAGGTAAGAAATCCAAAGTCACAAGTAAACACAGTGTTAAGAGCAATAGTCTTGACTTAAGAGTAGTTATTCACTTTATATAACCTTTAAACCCGGCAACAGTAAAGTCACTACTTTCTGTCGTTAACATCAAGTCTGTGCAGTTGGAGTAACGTGTTATTAAATATATTTAATCCTGATGGAAACCTCCAATAAAACTATTAAAAAACTATAAAACTATAAAACTCTAGTCCCTGGACAATATTTACAACTTTAAAGCCTTTAAAGAGATAACAGATGAAATCATAGTGACTTTGTTTGTCTTTAGATAGGGTCAAAGGTCATTTATAAAGCAACCTAAACAAAGTCCCCTACATCCTCCTCCATCACACCAACCCTCTGCATGTGCTCCTTTACTACATCCATGAATCTTCTCTGTTCTGAAAACATCAACTCAGCTTCCTGTGTTTTTGTCAGGGGCATCATCTCCAAACCACAGCAGCCCTCACTAGCATCTTGTAAATCTTCCCTTTCACTCTTGCTAAGGTCTTAAATTAATGTCATTTAATATTTAACCCTCTGGGGTCTCAAACACTCTCCGCTTGCGAGTGAAAAAAGAAAAAACACCCCTTCCCTATTGGTGTTAGAGTTTACCATGTCAGCCAATCAAAAAAATGATAAGGCAACATGTGGCACTTGGTTGTTTAGGGAGAAGGGGAAGTTTTTAGGAGTGACACCGGCGACGGAAAGCAGGCGAGCGAAAGACAGAGAGAGAGCGAGTTTTCATATGTGAGACATTAGTGACGTTTAGCGTGTTTGGAGGCTGTAGTTAGTTTGTTGTGTAGTTATTGTTTTGTATTGTGTGTCAGTTATACTGCTGAATTTCATATTTTCTCCAAAAAAAGCTGTCAAAGGCAGATTCCAGTGTAAACGCTGTTCCCACATGGAAAACTGGACTGATGCACCTCCTGCTGTCAGACCTGCAGGGTTTAGGCCTGTGCTGTTCTCCTCTGTCTTATACTGAACACAAACTACATTTTTTGGACTGGCACAAATAATTTGTGTGCCTTCTTATTTGAGGCAGCACACCTGATTGTTCTGTAAATAGATTTAAATGGTTATATAAAAAACGCCTGAGGTCTTGGCTGCATTTTTAGGTAAATAGTACCATATAACTTTGTCTTTTGCAAAACTTGTGCATAATTTTTAGAAATGTACAATTTCTATTTGCGTTTCAAGTTATGAAAATGATTCGTTAAACATGTTTGTGGGTTTTACAGTAGAAAATATAACTTTTTTCTACTCTGATTTTGAATTTTTTGTCTGAATTTAGATCAACTGTGCTAATATAGTATACCAAAATGAAAAAATAACTCAAATCTCAGATATTTGAGGTTGTGCTGAAAATAATGATACCAGACAAGGCAAGAAAAACATATCCTGGAAATCTGCAAAAATACTGTGAAGTGATATCAATTCTATCCACTCAAGCTCTTCTAGCTGCAGGGAGAAATGTTTCTGTGGGTCTGTCCAAATTTTAAGACCTTTCATAAATAGTTAGTGACGATATTCAATCCAAAGATTTGGAAGTCCAAAACGTTTTTTTGGGTTTAATTACAGTAAATATTCAGCGCCTGGCCCGTAGTTTTACAAATAATGCTGATGTCACTTAGTGTTAGTTGTGTACCCACAATTTTGTAATCCTAGATAAGTCAGTTTCCTATGAAAGGTGAAAGAAGAGAGGAACTTTTTTCTGATGCTACCCTTTGTTTGAATGGCTTGAAGGAGAGATTTAGATGCATGGGTGTAGATCTACCTGCTAACAAGTGCTGAGTAACGTCTTGAATGATAAAGCACAGACTTCATGTGCAGCCTATTAGTGCAATTACAAGAAGCAATGTGTGTTATTTGTCAGAAAATAGCATTAAATGTGATCCAAAAGGCACAAACACAGTCCAGAGGTCCAGTTTACAAAGTTAAATTAGCTGACATACCGTGCAGCAAACAGCCGCCACATCGACCCCTTCAGGTCAGTCAGACTCGATCAATCATGCAAACTTTAAAGGCCTTTACACACCAGATGTGTAAAGTCTGTGGCCTATTTTTAATGTAGCCGTACACACCAAACACATAATCAGCTCAAAACGCACTCATACTGAATATACAATCATATGGAAATAGTAAAATAATACTATTTTAATAATAGGAATACTAATACTATTTAATATCAATCAATATTAACTATCAGACGCACAGTTGGACATTGTTTTGGGTCAGTTGGCTCTCTGAGTTCAAACTACTTCACTGACATCATGAAATATGTGAAAGCGATCGTGACACAACTTTAACTGTAAAACATCAGGACCTGCTCATCGTTGCTTGATAAAAACCTTTAAATGCCTCTATATCAATAAAAAAGACCCTCTGTGTAGGTGTCATGAAATAGCAAATAAGCTATCGAGACCAAAACTGTTTTTGTTGTCAGCTGTTGTAGAGGCATTTTAACATGAGAGTCAATGGGATTGACTCACTTTTGGAGCAAGCCCCAAGTGGCCGCTAGAAGAATTGCAGTTTTATCTTTCCACACTGGATTCCCATTCTTTCAGTCCTCGATGGTGCTGGTAAAGTTGAGGATGCATTTTGTTAATGACAGCCTGAGGTCTAGTGTTAATGTTTCTGTGTTATATCTCCTCAGCAGGTCTGAGGAGGAGCCCATGGAAGAGGAGGAGCCGCTGTAGTGGACGAAAACGTGAGGGTGTCACCGCGTTACCATTGACCTCTCCGGAGAACGCCTCTTTGAGCAGCAAAGAGTCTCGACTGATCCCTTCATTTAGTCCCCAATGACCCCCACTCACCACGTCAGTCACCTTGATTGGCGGCCCCTCGGCCAAAAAAAAACGAGGGAGAGGGGGTGGGCTCAGCCTCAAGAGTAGGGAGCCAATCAGAAGACAGAGGAGGACTGAACTGGAAAAAACTTATTTAAACATACCGGCAAGCGCTCGCTCAGAGACGTTTTATCTGTCAGTCTTCGCACCCCCATGTTAGCCCTCGGCGGCTGATCAAGTGATCACGGCAGCGGGCGAGCGTATTTGGAGCGGTGCGATCGGGAGGGTGGAGAAGGCCGGGGCGAGATCAGATCTCGTCACCGAAAGGTGCGATGACACTTCTGTGCAGAAAAATACGGTGCTTTACGCGGCTGCCCTCTGACCACATCCAGTATGGACACCGGGGACAGCAGACGTCCCCAGCTGTCAAGAGGCAAGCTCGGGGATTTGTTTTCTTTTTTCTTGACTATTTTCCCTCCCTAAAGAAATGGGTGAGGGGGGGGCATCATGGCAACCGAGAAGATAATTTTACTAAATGTGTTCACTGTGGACTTTGGTTGGGCCGAAGTTTGAGTAGGCTTTTACAAAGATTTTAACGGTGAGACTCCGTCGCCTCGCCGGACCAGCCTGTTGTCGAAGGTTGACGAGTTAGAGGAGTGCCTTGGTGAGGGTCCACTGGATTTCACGATTGTTCAGGAAAAGATTGCCTTAAGATTTTTCTCGCCGAGGAATCGGCCCGAGGGTGCAGGAGACGGAGGAGAGTTTCAAGTCCTTTCTTGTGGGGGGGGGGGGGGGGGGGGGGGAGTGATGAAAAATATAGCAAACAATCTTTCAGCATGTTTACTTGGAACGTGACGAAGACAGCATTTATGTCTCTCACGGCCTCTCTTGAAGAGTTACTTTACTTTTTTTTTTTTTTTTGGATGGATCTATTTTTCTGTAAAAAAGGACGAAAAAGAAGAAAGAAAGAAATGACAGCGCTTTGTAAAGGTAGTTGCCAGCTTCAGTAGAGAAAAAAATTAAAGGTGCAAACATGGAGACCTTCAAAGAAGGAATTAGAAAAAGGTTTAGCCTTTAATGTAGCTTCCCTTTAATCGAAGTCGTCGCTTTGTAAAACGCATGCATTTGAGCAGAGAGGCCAGACACGTTCTTTTTGTTTGTTTTTATCTGCAAGATATTTTGAATGTTATCCAAAAGAGAAAGCCAAGCAAGAGAAAGCCAAAGCATGAGTTTGGATTTACAGCAGCACTTAACTCCACTTAGACGGCGAGCCGACAAACATTTCACGTATTGGCCCTTTAAGACAAGGCGCCCAATACCCAGTTCAATGTTTACCGATTTCCTCCTCCACAGATCAGGTGTGTGTGCCGAGCCCATGCTTTGCCGGTTGGCAACTACCTTGGTTACTATTGTGAGCTAAACATCAGCCATGTATATTGAATTGAATATATTTTGAGAGGCAGTAATCGAGTATTGTCTTTGTTTGTATTTTACATGTATGATTTTCGCATCAACTTGTCAATTCTGCAACGTCAGAAGTGTGTTTGGTAAGCGTGTCCACTCCTTTTTTTTTTTTTTTTGACTTTTTATTGTATAAAATTATTTTTCTAACTTTTTCATCCATAGATTTTGTGTTTTTATCCGTTTTCTGAATAGTTATAGGGCTGCCATTCACGTCCTTAGTACTGTTGTTCTTTCTTTCTTGTATTTATCAAAACTAAGGAGCAACTCTTTCTTTCTTTCTTTATACGGCTCCCTGAAGCCTTTCTGCATTTTCATCAATGATGTATTTATAACATGTACTGTTTATAGGAGATTTGTATATGGAAAAATTTATAAATGTACTCTAAACTAATGACAGCTATGATATTGTGAGCAAAAAAAAGGCAAAGCAGTATGGTGTAAGACGTTACTCCATGAACTTTGAAAAAGCAGCATATTTAACTCGTCATCGACTGCACTGTTTTCCAGTGGTCACTACGCGGCACCGCGGTTGACTTTTTAAACACCTACAGAGTCAAGACATTGATCACTTTGTTGCCTAACATTTCCTCTGGTGCATGTGCGACATGCGCTTACCTTTCAACTGTGATAACACCCAAAAAACAAACAAAACGACGTTTAGAGGCCACCTTATGTAGCTAGCTGAGTTTTCTGTGGTGGGAAAAGAAAAGAAGGGGACACCTATGTCAACGAAAGGATTTCTTTTTTTGTTTTTAAAGCAGCTCGGGATGGAAAACATCAGCCAATCATTTTAAAGTCCTTCTCTAAGCATGTGTGGCACTATCACGTCCGTGACGTCGGTGTTTCCTTCTTCCTTTTTCCTGCTTTGACCTGACACGAAGAGTAGATCGAATACATTCGAATGAGCCCCCATCTGTCAACTGCTTTGTTAAACACCTGATTAAAGACGACTGTCATGTTTATTTTTAAAGGGACTTTTCATCCCCCAAATCAGATAAGTGTTTTTCCTCTGGCCTGTAGTGATTGATCCAGTCAGATTGCTCTGGTGCGAGTTGCCCATTGCTGATGATATCAGCTGTAGACATTCCTGTGGCTTTTGACTATAATGGGACTAAAAAGAAGTTTCCTTGTGCTGCTCAAAAAGAGGAAAAAAAGATGACCCACTTATACAAAAATATCCACAAATCTTGCTGTGAGGAGCTACATGTAGAAGCTATTTTCTTTCCACCAAAACACATCCACCATCTAACTGTGATTAGACTTAGATGCCATATTGCGGAGGGTAATGCGGATGTATTTTTGCCCTCGCTATTTCTGTCAGTGGAGACTCGGGAGATCTGAGTTTCTGTTCTGACCCATTTCTATATAAAATGGCAACTTTTCGAGGTTTTTGATGTTACAGTTTAGGAAATGATTAAAACTAATAAACGGGGGCTTACGTTCCACAGGTGTTAACACTTTACTGTTGCAAATATGACAGGATTGACAGGAGTTCACAATCAAAAATCAACAACTTTTTAGCTGATTTCATGTTCAGTGGCTGTCCTGACACTAAACGAACCTAATATGAGCTTTAATACTATCTGCATACTTCTTTTGGCTAGCAGATCTAGTCAGTAGAAATAAATAAATCATCCATGAAGATGTTTGATTTTTGGAGGACACGTTGCTGAGTTTTTAAAATATCTTTTATGTCTTTGAGCATCACGAGGTGAGTCCCATTTTTTTGAGACTCAATTGATTTATCAAAATTTCAACCATAATTACTTATTTGCCATACTGTTGGTAATGGCATTTATAACAGCCAATAAATGAGAATTTTAAAAAAATAAAGAGAAACGCCCTTCAACAAGTTATGAGTGTTGACATTACATAGTATGGCCACCAGAGGCCACTATGCAGCGCCACAAAGACAACAGCCAGCTGGTTTGACCATAGTTGGGCAGAGCATAAATAAGTAAGTGCACCCCCCAAAAAAAATAAGGGTAAATTTGTTTGTTTGTCCAAAAGAAAAACGTATATTGGCCAGTATATCACAATATCGGATTTTCAGATCACCAAATGTTGGTATCAGTCTTAAAAATCCTTTATCAGTCAGGCTGTGGCCAGAAAAGGCTGAGTTTTCTAATCCCAGCACAGTCAGGCAGAGTTTAGACAAGTAAATAAATAAGTACACTTAACAAATTTTAGGGAAATTTCATTTGGTTTTTTGACAGGAAAAAAATATCAGCCGATATCTCAAAACATACATTTTTAAAATAGACAAATATTGGTATCTGTCTTAAAAATCCCATATCAGGCCAACTCTAGCCAGAGAAGACCCAGCTGTCTACAACCAAAACTGGTCCACTTACAACAGAATAATAGACGTGGATGAGCAGCAGTACAGGCCAGAGGAAAGAAAAGTCTAAATTTGAGTTGATATAATTTTCTAAACTTGTAAGATTTGCGATTAAGTTGATATTTTTCATGTCTAACCAAACATTCCACTTGTTACTTGCTTAAGTTGTAGATTTTTTACTACTTTCTTTTTTTGCTGTCTGCTCGCGCCAAACTTTAACTCTTTGCATGGTTTGTGAGTCAGCATGCCTGCTTGTCTGTGTAACAAAAAGTGTATTTGCACAATAGAAGAAGAACACTGGAGGACTTATATATTTAAAAAAAACAAACAAACAAACAAAAAAAACCTCCCTTGGCAACTCCCAAGAGCACCAGGAGGGATGTTTTTTTTTTTTCTTCCTCTCTGGTGGGCAAACAATTCAAAAGACTTTGTCCAAATGACTCCACTGAGAAACATTTAATATCATTCTTATTGGATAAGTGGTTTCAAGCACTTAGGACTTGTATGAACTGTGTTTAAGAGAAACGTGCTCTGCCAAACCTCTGCTACATTCAGACCTTAAAAAGACGCTCCCAAAGAATGTTCCTCTTTCACAGATTTCTAAACGGGCGCTGGAGAAATCAGTTGAGAAAAAGGTTTGGGGGGAAAAAAGGGCATCGTCGTTTGATTGTCACACCCACCTCGGCCAGTTCTATACATATATATAACCACTGTGGCTCAAGAGCAATTCTTGGTTTACATGTAAATGGATTAAAAAAAAAAGTTATTTTTTGTTTGTTGTTTGTCTCTATTGATGAAAAATGTTATCTTTCTTTGGGACCTACGCTTTGGACATTTCATCTCTGACATCATCTATAAAATATATTTCTGAAAAATACGAGCGGCTCCAGTCGTGTTATTGGTTTGTCATCATTGACAGCATCGGGGTAAATTGTTGCTCTTCGTGAGGTTTCGACGTCAGTGACCAGGATTCTGGACCTAATCAATAGAAGAGATACGGCGATCATTGGTGTCTGGTCACGTTCTAGCTGATGATGTTCTTTCATCACATAACTGAAATGATTACTCAGTCTGTGATAGTGCAAATCAATCCAAAATAATCAGTAGTATCGGTTTCAGGGTGTCTGCAGAGCAGACAGTGGAGTCATGCTCTTTCTCGAGCCGCCACGTGACGACAAGAAAGAGCACGAGAGGCATAAAGCCTCAGATGACTTCTCTCTGAGTAGTAAATCGAATTACAAAACCCCGTGTCACAAGTGTGCAGGCTGCATTTGGGCAAAGGCCAAGCAGTCGCGATCAGCTGTGGTCAAACATTTAAACATTTAGTCTAGAACATGATTTAAACGTCAAAGTTTGAAAGATCAAAAACGCTGATAAATAAGAAATCTGGCGTTCATCTGATTCCATTTCTGTGTATAGCTTAGAAGCAAAATGACGGGGTCACAGGAATAAAAGCTAATCAGTCGTCTCAAATCATCATGCGGTTTCTGCTCCACCGTCTCTGGTTTGCCTAAAACTTTAATACTGCAAAGTTCAGATCGATCTAATCACTGCTGATAGATCGATTTTGACATATTTGCTTTTATGTGCAATATTTTTTTATTTGCACTTGTTGACTTTTAAGAGCTTTTACTATTGTTTAAAAACTTTACGTGAAATATTGGATTCCTCCAGGGCAGTGCAAGTCCAACAACAGTAGGTAGAGTAGCTCTCAAAACTGAATATGAATATGCAAATATTTAACAATATTATTTATTAAAATAGTTACCATTTCTGTTCTATTTGGATTAAACTATATACTGATATTTTTGTTTTTCTGGTAAGGGTTGTCATATTTGCTCAATCCAGCATGAAAATTGAGTGAAAATATAACTTTATTCACTTTTGAGATAAAATATTTTCTTAAAAATATTCTATATGCTTCATTTTGCATACTTGTGAATTGCAACGATATACCATTCAAAATTATCACTAGTCTTTTTTCTTTCTTTTTTTAAAATTTTTATTGGTTTGTGTTAATAGGACTTTACAGGACAGCTTGAATGTTTAAAAATATTTTATACTCAGCTATTTTTCAACGTATCTGTCCCACGTTACAGATCCCACAAACACCAGTGAGAATTTCAGGCTTTTACCTTTAATAGTCTCTGACGTCAGTGTCGTTTTCAAACATTGGCTCAGATTTTAAAGTCAAAAAAAAGAAAAAAGAAAGGTAAAGTAGTTGGATGGACAATTTTTCAAAATAAATAATCTAGAAAAGTATTTCATATATAAAACTACAAATTCACAGCAATTATTATGTTTGTTCAAACGTTGAACCACACTATATTTGGGTAAATCTGGGCTCGTCGAGTGGAAAATGTTGGAAAAATGTGAGGATTTTAGATGGATTGAGCCTTAATGAGGAGAGTATGAGGAAAGGCTCTCGTGTATTAATAATTAACAACGAATTTAAAAAGGAAAGCTTGTTTCTCTTGGAATGAATAATAGCTGTGTAGTTATTAATTCATAAGAATATTTAACAATTAGTTTGGCACATTATAACAGCATAAAAGCTCCGGCATTTTACTCTACGATGCTCTCGACAAACAATAAATGGAAATGAGGGTATATATATATATATATATATATATATATATATATATATATATATATAAATATATAAATTTTATTTATTTTTTAAATAGAATAAAAGTTTAAGATTGCTTAATATGCACTAAATGGGAAAGCATATGTATTTGTTGTGCAATAAAATGTTGATTCTGATTATAGTATCAATATATTAAAAAGTTAGTTTATAAGGTAACAAAGTCACATGCTACACGGTGAAATCTGAGAAGACATGGGGTAACCTGGAACAGTGTAAGTCAATACAAAGATCGATTTGAAAGATGATGTCAAACAGTCTTGAGATAACGCTCTTCATTTATAAGTGGACAGCTCTGCCGTCCAATGAGGGGCAGGCACTTCCCCTCACCGTGCGAACGCTGAGCTCGTATTTCCTCTCCGCCGACGGTCCCAGCAGTGCAGCAGCGGTGCGATGCTCACTCTCCAACCTTAAGCTTCATTTCTTCCCCCTTCTCTTCCCCCCCAAGCACCCTTAAAGCGGGGATACCTCGTGTCTTTTATACCTTTCTTCATTTTTCTTTTTCTCGAACAAGCAGCTCCAGGTTTTTGGACATGCCTAACATCGTGCTTTTTAGCGGGAGCTCCCACCACGACCTGTCCCAGAAAGTGGCGGATCGGCTGGGACTGGAGCTGGGGAAAGTGATAACGAAGAAATTTAGCAACCAGGAGACATGGTGAGTATATTTGGGATTGGAAGACTATGCTAGTTATCTTGACATTAACGCGTAACGGGTGTGTTGTCTTCTCTTTTTGCCCTCAGTGCTTCGGCTCGGTGTCCCCCATGTGGGAGGGTTAGCTTCTGGCTAACAATAGTTTACTATTCACGTCTACACGTGACTAGCTAACCACATGTAAACATAGCAGGTTAGCTTGCTAAAGTTGGGGCGTCCTTTATCGGACACCTGCGCTATCCTTATCATTGAGGACTTGTTTTATTACTTAAAATGCTTTGTTTACCTGTCTTGCGTGCGTTCAAAACAACAGGTGTAAACCAGCGTCACGTAACACTTTCTTAATGCCGTATTTTGTATCTGCGTCGCAAACTCCACAACGAGCTCGTGGCTGATAAAACTCGACTTTGTAGCCATTTAAAGGGATTTTCTGTTAGCTAGGAAGACGCTACTTTTGAGAACGGAATAAACTGTTACTGCTGTTAAATAATTTAAGTTAAACTGTGGTTATTCCGGTATAACTGATTCAAGCCTCGCTCGTCGTTGTCTTGGTTAAAGTGCGCTGGTGTGCGGGGGTCAACTACGTCCGATAATGGATGCTGGTTTACCCTGCTGTCATTTTAACACACTCTTGAGTTAGCTTGCTAACTTCATAGACCGAAATATGGCTAAACGCTTGTAAAGGCATCTGAAGGCCACAGAGATGCATTACATGTTAAATAAGAGCACAGCTCGTGTTTCTGTGTCATTAGTGCCTCTGTGTATGAGGGAAGTTAGTTAACTGTCCACTGGTTGTGTCACATGCGCTTAATTTGAGCTTATATCCACAATAGCCGAGCTCACCATTAGTTTATCCGGTGCCCACGCGCATGCGTCTACCCTTGTTTAATAACTTTCAGCTTTCCACAGGGCTTTTATTACTTTTACTGCTTGTGGACTTGAACGTGTGCAGCCTGTCTGAACTCTCCTGCGGGATGATGACCTTTTGGTTTCATGTGTGCCTGTTTGCATGCTTGTGCTGACCCCAAGCTCTCAGGCCCCAGCAGCTTCAGATTCAGCACATATGGAGCTGCACGGGCTTCTTTTGGATGGAGTAACACGAGAAGTGTAGTGTCTTGATTTTTTTGGGGGGCTGCAGTGACCATTTCATTGCTGAGGGGGTTACTCAGAGATGATTTCCTTGGGTGATGCACTCCTGCACTCGACTGCATCTGTTTGGTCATCTGCAGTCTCTCCTAAAGGTGTCTGGATCCTTTTTCCATTCACAGCTTTAAAAAACAAAAAAATACAGGGAAAACTCTTGATTATCTGCGGCGTGTTTGCTCTCCTGGGAACGCAGCTGTGTGTGCGACACAAAACAAAGATTATTTTCTCATCCTCTCACAATAAAGGGAGGCGATGGCAGCTCTTCTCAAATCTTCCGACTAAGACTTCACTTTGTGATAAAAACAAGAGCGTAAATCCCTGGGAATAAAACGGCATGGAGACTTTTTATTTGTGCTCTTTGTTTCCTTGATGATCAGGCTGCAGGCTGGGGAAATACTCGACTGTTACTCAGCTCAAGCTGATGGAGTTGAAAGACCCAGACATGGAGAATAAAGGGAGAATTTGAGGCTATTAGTGG
The DNA here is from genome assembly GCF_963576455.1 of Neolamprologus multifasciatus. Lineage (NCBI taxonomy): Eukaryota > Metazoa > Chordata > Actinopteri > Cichliformes > Cichlidae > Neolamprologus > Neolamprologus multifasciatus. The sequence continues at coordinate 40,013,723 of NC_140460.1, read as the reverse complement.
ACTAACTTTGCAGACGTAGGAGCGATATACAGTATCAGTGTTTGCACAGCCTCTGCTGATGTAATTAAGTTCTATTAACTGTTTGTCTAATCAATATTTGGGTAAGTCTGAGATTACCTCTTAACATCATCTGTCCCTTAAAAGAAAGCTGGCATCGAATCCAGGTCAGATCAGGTTTAATGAAATGATTTCAATACGCTGATCTGTTGGTGCGGTTACAGATGAATTGGATGGGATTACAGTAGTAATTGGATTACATTATCTTTTTATATAAACAGAGTAGTGGCTGCTGTCACTTCATCACACTTAATATGTTTGACTTTTGGACAGCTGACCGCACAAAAGCACGTGTAAACATGCCGCCCATTTAAATAAATGCAGCTTTTGTGGCAGTGTGATTCTCCCTCTGCATGGCTGTGCGTGCAGTGATCACATGACTGAGGTTGACGGGACTCGGTCATCTCACACAGAGGAATGTCTCACACACACACACACACACAGTGTCAGCGTCACATGTTCAACCTGAGCAGAGGGACTCAGCCCAAACTTGGCCTTTAACACTAAAACCTGCAGGTCTCATAGTGCAGTTTGTGTGAGTGTCGGCTGAGTGGGCAAACACGCAATAAGGTAAATGTATTGTTGGGGATTTCATGAGCATCACAGAACCACTGTAGTTTAATATCAAATAGATTTATAATATAATGTGGTCGAGTGCTTTGTTGTTGTTGTTGTTTTTCTTTTACCTGGATTTAAGCAACAAGACACCAAAGTTATTTTTCTGTCTTTGTGTTCAGTTTATGTCTCTGGTAATTTTGCATCATGCCTTTTGGAGATTTTTTTTTTTTGGGGGTGGGGGGGTTGTTTTGAGGCTATATTCTGTCTCTAGAGTCTTTTAAAGTCTCTTTGTGGCTTTTTAGAGTTTAGTTTCTCTTTGTGGTCTTGTGCCTCTGACTTGTATCTCTTTGGAAGTGGTTTTACTAGGGCTGCACGACTAATCGTTAGAAAATCGCGATCTCATTTCCAAATGACAACGATTTAAAAAAAAAAAAAAAAAAAAAGACGACGACGATTGTACCGCATTTTGATCCGGGACGTAATCTGCATAAAAACAAGCGCTCACTCTTCCTGCTCAACAAATGACAAGGGCGGAGCCTTATACCACGTGATACAGAAGCTGGCTGCTAAAATTAGCAGGAAAAAACAACGGAGAGCACGTCAGGGATGACGAGAAAGTGACAGGAGAAAATCCGTCCCGGTCAACCACCCAAACATCAATAACGGGAACCTTATACAGCGCTTCCCTATACACGTCGAACTCCCGCAGGCACAAAGAAATTACGGAGGCTATTACTTATAACCTGACCAAAGATATGGCTCCATCAACACTGTGCAAAACGAGGGATTTAGGAAAATGATCAACACCCTAGACAAACGCTACACAGTGCCGTCCCGCAACTATGTTTCTATTGTTGCACTACCTGCTCTATACACGCAGTGTCGAGCAACGGTGGAGACGGAAGTTCAAGCAGTACAACATTTTGTGGCAACGACAAAACGTGAGACATTTGTTGTTTTTATGTTTATTTATTGTTTTTATGTTCAGTCTCAACTGTTACGAAGTTGATGTGCAGTTAATAAGAGCAATAAATATTTATACTGGAAAAGAAAATCGTGAGAGAATCGTGATCTCAATTCTAAGTCAAAAAATCGTGCAGCGTGAGTTTTTACCCTGTGAGTTTTCTTTATGCGTTTTTTCCTTTTTGTGTCATTTTGAGTCTGTTTTTGGTGACTTTGAATCTTTTTGACTGTATTTGACGTTTTTGTTTGCTTTGAGTCTCATTCTGCGTCTTTAGAAACTCTAACGATTGTTTCTCATCTCTCTCTTTTTTTGTGGTCATTTAAAGTCTTTGTGGCTTTTGTTGTGTCTCTGTGGTCTTGTTCCACATTGGTTAAATTGTCTGTTTACAAGTGGTTTTGGTCGTTCTGTCAAATGTCTCATTGTCTCTTCAGCCTTGTTTCTTTGGTCGTTTTACTCAAAGGTCACAGGGTCGTGTGTCTGTGTGGCTGCTTGGTTTCAGTCCCAGCTCTAGTCTGAGGTGTAAAGTAAATTCTTTTGCCTACATTTTTGTTATACAGTGTGGAAATTGGGGAAAGTGTGCGTGGTGAAGATGTGTACATCATTCAGAGCGGCTGTGGGGAAATTAACGACAACCTAATGGAACTGCTAATCATGATAAACGCCTGCAAGATCGCCTCGTCATCCCGCGTCACTGCCGTCATCCCCTGCTTCCCTTACGCCCGACAGGACAAGAAGGACAAGGTAACCGCCTCACCACCCCAACACCAGAAAGTGTTCAGAACCAAAGAAGTACAAACGTCACCTCTGGTTGTTCCTGCGAGCTACATATATATTTATATGGCTTTAATCCTGTAAATTTATCCCCAGGCTGCGGTGCAGCTGTGAGCTTACACAAACATAAATGGTCCTGTGGGCGCCGGCTCGAGTGGAGGCTGCTGAGTAAACACACAATGAGTGATAATCTGTCTTTGTAGGAGACGTTAAAATGCAGATTTCAAAACCTCAAGAACGAGACCCAACAGGTCCCCGGAGAACGTTTGTTTCCCTCTGGCAGGTTGACGCATTAACTTAATCGCAGTGACGTTTTAATAAGAAATCCTTCAAGGTCAGCAGCGGCGTTGGTCTGCAGTCACACTGACGTGTCAGAAACCGGCTCGAGCTGCTGATCTTGTAAATCATTATCTCGTGTTGCCACAGTTGTTTGTGTGATCCGTGTGGAAAATCACGTCTGTGCGAAGCAGCGAGACGGACGCGGCGTTCAACTGATTAGCACCTGCAGAGGTTCTGATCCAGCGCATTAGTGTCCTGTCCTCTGACTCCACCTTCACTGCGTGTGCGCCGAGCTCCACTTAATAAAGTGTCATCGTAGCATGTGAGGGTCAAAGCTCTGTGGACACTTTCTTACCTCATCCTTGTTTACACCAGATAAAGATTCGACTTTAAAAACGTGCCGATTTCAGGCTTCCTGCCAGATTCTGTTCGTTTGGAAATCAAACTTAACCCGGTTCATGTTTCACAACACAAACAGCAAAGCTGTCGCTGGGATTTCTAGTACATATATTGTTGGTGGCTGTCAGGTTACCTGGAGAAAAGGCTGATGTGTGTCAGATTACACAAGAACTGGACTGAAAATCAGTGGCAGCAGTGATGGGGGGGGATCAGTCCACATACTACTTACAGATATGACAGACAGCCTTGAGTTCAGGCTGTGCTGAAATATGAAGGTAAATATTGACTTTCAAGCTCATTAGAATTGTACAAACTCTGTTTTTGTTCTGTTTGCACGAGCGTCAACAGATCTGCACCATTTCCCCAGCAAACTGTAAAGACATGAGGTGTGACTCTAGACTTTTGCACTACAGGATATAATAACCATATTTACATATTCATTCTGAACAACAAGCTCATTTTGTGCTAAATTATTTATTTATTTTAAGTTTAGCTAAATTTGATCAAGGCTGAAAAAGCCGCCCACCTCCACCATAAATAAGTGGAAGAAAATAGACGGATGGAGAAAACGGCTCTAAGTTTCTACAGAGCTGTAACGTGTTTCAGGTGAATGATGAACGTCCTCCTGACAGCTAAAATCTTTTTCTCTCACACACTTCAGACTCCACTCACAGCTGCTCACTTTATCCTGGTGCAGTGAGCAACTCGCCATCATGAATATCCAAGCGCCACATTTAGTCTAATCACCGGCATAAGCGCCGCTCCACCGTCACGAACACGTATTCGAGTGTTCTGTCAACAAGCCCTGACGCGCATGTCTCCTGGCGCCTCTCGAGTAGACGCATCAGCTAAACAGCACAGGCCCCGAGCGGCAGCCAGACCTACATTGCTGGAGTGGCACACCCCCCCCCCCCCCCCCCCCCCCCCCAAAGCAAGGACAAAGACGGAGCCGTCTGCATGTGCCTTCAGCAGCCGACAATTACAACACACAAACTTTGAACTTTGTAACAAAACAAAGGAGGTTTTATTTAGGTTGCTGGAGCTTTTACAGCTTTAGTTTCATTTTTGTAAATAAAATGTGTGAAAAGGAAAAGCTGCTTAACATCCGCACAAATGTTCAAAGGTGCTGCGAGTCAACATAAAGTGATTATACAAACAGTAGGGAAAAAAGTCCTTTCAGCGTATCTACCCGTGTATACTTACCTCCAACGACTGTCTCAATGCTTCCTCAGAGCCGAGCACCCATATCAGCCAAACTGGTGGCTAACATGTTGTCGGTGGCTGGTGCGGACCACATCATCACCATGGACCTGCACGCGTCACAGATCCAGGTTGGTGCACCAGCGTTTCCACCTCTTACTGCCAAACTTGACGTAAAGACTGAGAAATCGCCACATAAAGTGCCTGTTAGCACCTCTAAGGCTACGTTCACACTGCAGGCGAAAGCGCATCAAATCCCACTTTTCTGACCCTGAACGGCACAAATCCGATATTTTCAAATCCGATCTGGGTCACTTTCGTATGTGGTACTGAATCCGATACATATCCGATGTTTTAGAAAGCTGCTGTTTGAACGGTCATGTCGCACTAAATCCGTCTTTTACGTCACCGACACAAGACAGATGCCAATTATCAGCTCCGGAGAAGACATCGCGAACACTTCCTGGCCATCCAGTGTAGATGTCAGTGAAACTGTTGGGAAGACAACGTTGGAGAAACGTGAACATTTTATTTGTACTGCATAATCTGCAGATTCTGACAGAAATCTGTAACTATCCTTTGAAGCAGCGCTCCTCTAAAACAGCAATAAGGATCATTATTAGGTTATTTACATTATTATGTAAATAACTGAATAATTTAAAGCAAAAATTGGGAAACGTAAAGTCCGAAGTCTTTATATTAAGGACCATCAGTCAAACAATACTGTTTGCTCTGAGTCTAAACAGAGCGCCTTGTGTGTGACGTCTTCTTTTGCGCATGCGGCCGCTTTGAGCGTTCACACTAGAGCGTGTTTGCTGTCACATTTTATTTGTAGTGTGAACGAGCAGACAAAAAAATCGGATTTGATCAAAAAATCGGAATTGAGCATCAAGACCTGCAGAGTGAACGTAGCCTTAGTCTCACACGCTAACACTAAAAAGTAAATCAAGCTGGGTGACTTAGAGGGCTGCACAGGTGCTTGTAGATGAGTCTAATACTGCTGGTAGCTTCATACTAAGCTGCCAGTTTCACAGCAACAGTTTAACAGAGTGATTTGAAGGTGAATGTATGTTTTGATCCAGTTCTGTTTGTGCTGCACGTGTTGTGTTTGCATACATAAAGAGCTAATTATCGTTTTACTCTGGTCCGGTTTTGTTTTTAAGGGCTTCTTCGACATTGCTGTGGACAACTTGTACGCCGAGCCCGCCGTCCTGCAGTGGATCAAAGAACACATTCCTGAGTGGAAGAACTGCATCATCGTGTCTCCAGATGCAGGAGGAGCCAAACGGTAAGCTGCAGCGACACGAGATAGCGGGGTTAAGGAGCACCACGTATCTCTGCATGATGTGGAATGCTAATAAGCTGCAGACGGACCGTGTGCAGTGAACTATGACCACTGTTTATTTATTTGTGCCGTCTTCAAATTCAAACTTCATGTCCCATCATGCCTGTGTCTCCTAAGCGTCTCTGAGAGGTTTCTGGATCATGACTGGAGTCCAGGTTTGGGTGCGCAAGAGCGTGACGTGCAAGGCTGTGCCATATCTGACTGTACGCAATTGTATCATTATATTGCGTTATCAGCGATATAGCAATGCGTTGCGTGTCCTTTCCCTCGTGCTGTGGGTGAAAATTACTGATGTGATGTAAAGGAGGGCTTTAAGCAACTCCTTAAAGCGCTCGACCCGACACGAAGATCCCAGGTAGAAAAATGTTTTCAGTTTCTAGTGTGAGGCTAGTTTTCTACTGCAGGCTCATTTTATGCTGTGTCACTGCAGTTGTGTTACTGTGCTGCAGCTGCTGGCACCTCGTGGCAGGAGATTTACTCTTTGAATTAGGCAATGTGCCGTCAGTGGCAGCGGCTCATTGGAAAAGTAGTGTTTGCTCTAATAAATGCTGCGAGCTGCAGTCACCGATACAACACAGTTCAGTATTTCTTTTTTCTGTGTGAGTGTTGTGATGTCATTTTGGGGCTGTGTTGCTCACCCTTAGCAACGACGTGTCTGTAAATCCTCAGTGCTGATGGTGACTGTGAGCAAAAACCACATCGTGAGGTTGAAGGAATGACCACAGAGTGTTAAGCACACGTTATGGGCAGTGTTGGGGAGTAACGGAATACATGTACCGCCGTTACGTATTTAAAATACAAAATATGAGTAACTGTATTCTGTTACAGTTACCGTTTAAAAAGGTGGTATTTAGAATACAGTTACTTTGTTGAAATAAATGGATTACACGGCGGTACTTCCCTGTTTCATATTGTGGCGGGTCAGGACTGTTTGGGTTTTGTTTGACAGCTACGTTCTGTTGTTCCAGGCGGCAGCGTTACGGTTGCCATAGTTACAGGGTGACGCTCTCTCTCTGCGTGTTTCCTGGGTGAGAGAGGCCTTTTTGTTGTTGTGCTAAGCTAATAGGCAGAATGCTACAGGTATAGCTCTAAAGAATGTAGCATCATAGGCAGTGTAGTCCGTGCTGCAGGGAGAATGGACTGCCATACACGTTATGTGTCTGTGAGCGAGGGAGGGAGAAAAAGGAAAAGTACGAGCTGTCATCGAGCAAAAACGGGAGCTGGAAGCATGTAAATATAATAATAACCACTGCAGCCAAGAAGAGTGCCTGACGAGCCCAGTTGTAAGTAAGCTATTAAGACTCGACTGTACACCGTGTTCGTGTTTTCCTCCAAAAACAATAAGTTCTATTGGAGCAGCCTTTCAACGCCTCTCTCTGTCTCTGCTAGCAAAGTTGACCCAGACAACAAAGTAAAGCTAGTTTTCGGCTACTAGCCCAACACGAACCCACCGTATTAGCCAGAGGTCCCTTTACTACGGTTCGGAGCCGCGGACCTTCAGTAACAGTAATAAATCACGTTACAGAATACATTTTGGGGCATGTAATCTGTAATCTGTAATGGAATACATTTTAAAAGTAACCTTCCCAACACTGGTTATGGGATCACTACAAAAAAAATGATGCCTCATGGAAGGTTCCTGAAGGGGAGTATGGGCAGCTGGCCAAACAGCAACGCTGGGGGAGTAAAGGCCATAAAACCTGGACAGGAGCTTCTCCTCAGTAAAAAAGCTTCTTTTCCACCAGCAGCTGCTTGACTTGGCTCATCTGTTTTTAGGGTTTCCCATTATTAGGTGGTAGCATTTAAAATGTGACGTCAGCAGACTGCGCGCCACCGATTGGACGAGGAAAATTATTCCACACTAACCAACGCCGCGTCCAATGACAATGTGCAGATGTTTACCATCTGTTTGGCAGCAGGTGTACCGTCACCTCGATGTGCCCCATTGTTGTGTTTGTGTCACATACAAATGACATCACAGGACATCCGGGCCACGTTGCTATAACAACTCCACCCACATTGAAGTGGTACTAACGGAAAACAACTGAAATAGAGTCGGTTGGGTTTATGCTGGTGGAAAAGAGGCAATAAAAAACAGACAAAAGGCTCTTATGTGTCACATTATATTTTATCACCTGCCCGGTATCACCTGATTGGTGCATGACTGGTAAAGCATGATGGAGGTAGCATCGTGCTGCGGTGGCTGAGACAAAACTCTGAGGGATGTGTCTCCGACCACATCAAAGGTCCTGAAGGTGTCCGTGCACCTGGTCATATCAAGAACACACTGACCCCCACCCCCACCCCCCATCTGTTTGGCCATTCGTTTGTATTCAGTGTAGATCTATGATGTGGGAAAATATATTTCGATGTTTAATGTAGGGGAAAGTGAAGGTACTTCAGGGTCTGCTGGTGCTGCAGATGGCTGATGTGCTGATTAAAGCTTTAACTCTGAGTCTTTTCACAGTGACATTAGGAGAGATCAGCAGAACCTCGGTGATTATCATCTGCTTAGTTTGCCAACTGCTCGCCATTTTGGAAGTTATTTGATGTCATCCTCTAGAGAAACTGCGGGGATTTCAGTGACAGCTTTGTAGTCGACTTGTTTGAGAAGCAATTAAGGGTTGAGTCTGTGCATATCCCTCCTCTTTCCTGTCCTCGCTCAGCGTGACGTCCATCGCGGACCGTCTGAATGTGGACTTCGCTCTCATCCACAAAGAGAGGAAGAAGGCCAACGAGGTGGACCGCATGGTGCTGGTCGGTGACGTCAAGGACCGCGTGGCCATCCTGGTGGACGACATGGCCGACACCTGCGGCACCATCTGCCACGCTGCCGACAAGTCAGTGTCACTGAGATGGTTTTGTCTTTGGCTCGTTTCACATAAATGTATAAAAATGTAGTGACTGTTTTTGGTAATTGTTCCACTTTTAGGCTAATCGATGCTGGAGCTGTGAAGGTCTACGCCATCCTCACGCACGGCATATTCTCAGGTCCGGCCATATCTCGCATCAACAGCGCCCCGTTCGAGGCTGTGGTGGTGACCAACACCATCCCGCAGGAGGAGAAGATGAAGGCCTGCCCGAAAATACAGGTATACACAACACCTGCTGTCTTTAGATGAGATGGTGCACAGAACTCAACCGACTGATGTTCGGTTGGTTGGGATCGCCACTGGCTACAACAGTGCAGCAGCTTATTCTACCAGTTTACCACTTTGGCAGTGCTAAAGGTGTCCAGACCTTCAGCGGTGGATAGTGTGGATCCTGTTTGGATTTCCAGGAACTAAATTTGGCTAATTAGGTGTAAAACTGCAGCTGAAGTTCCTCAAACTCCCTCATGTAGTTCTGTGGTTATAAATGCTCAGCTTTTGAGTAGAACCACACTGTAAGATCATAATGCAACAGTGACATCCAGTGGTATGACCTGTTCAGCTTCACAGGCCTGGTTCTTAGCTGACAGCTCGATGTGATAAAGCTGCTGAGGCAAACACTTGGCATCAGGTTGAGCTTTTGTTTGTCTGCAGTTTCTCTCCTTCAGGGAAATGTTGCTGTTGTAAGTCATTTTTCTTTAATTCTGTTAGAAACTTCCAGATTCCTGAGAATTCAAACACCAAAATGTAGCCGACAAAAATGGATGTTAGGTTAGTTTTAATTTTTTCTTACTTATGACCATTCTACATATTTCCATCATCTCTTTCTTACTATGTCTTTCTCCTCCTCCACTGCTCTCTCCAAGCCTCCTCTCTGACCTGAACTCAGGGCTCTGACACATGAAAACGTGCTTATTTATTACCAATGTTGCTAAAAATTACTTATCTGCGTATCAGACATGCAACTCTTCTGTCTCTAGATGGCTGATGAGCTGGCTAACCAACAACAACAAACAGCTGGTTATAAGCTAGCATAATGCTGGCTAACATTAGGCTAGCATAATGCTGGCTAACATTAGGCTAGCATAATGCTGGCTAACATTAGGCTAGCATAATGCTGGCTAACATTAGGCTAGCATAATGCTGGCTAACATTAGGCTAGCATAATGCTGGCTAACATTAGGCTAGCATAATGCTGGCTAACATTAGGCTAGCATAATGCTGGCTAACATTAGGCTAGCATAATGCTGGCTAACATTAGGCTAGCATAATGCTGGCTAACATTAGGCTAGCATAATGCTGGCTAACATTAGGCTCAAATTTCCTGAACGTCACACTTTCCCTCTGAACAGTTGAACTACTCTCACGTGTGAGAGATCGTTCACCAAGTGTCCAAGTCTGACAACGTTAGAGCCACTTCAAAGAAAGTTTCCCTTAGGGCTGCTCGATTATGGCAAAAATGCTAATCACAATTATTTTCACTGAAATTGAGATCTCGATTATTTGACGATATTTATTTAACAATAACAATGTGTTGAATAATGACTTTAAAGATTGTCATAAAATAGTGTGCAAATACTGATAACAGTGCAAAGCAGTTTGCAATATAAAAATAAATGAAAAATGTAAACATCTATGTTTAGTGAACTTTGCAGTGTTGCTCTGTGGTGCAGCTACGGCACTGTAGCAAAGTTTACACAAGATGTCTACTTGATCCACGTCTGACTCTGCGAACCCATAATGTTTCCACACCACTGAAGGTTTTTTTTTGCCTCTCTTTTCAACCAACGGCAGTCACTCTCCTCCCCAAATAACTTCTGCTTAGCTTTCCGAGCTTCCCTCGGGTCCTCTTAATTGTTGTGACGCGTGTTCGAAACGCAGAGAGATGCGCTCGATTTGCCACACGGAGCAACGCGAGAGTAAAGCAAGAGGGAGGGGCTAATAATCGGCTCAGTCATTTTTAATGATGGTTGAAAGCCCAGATCGTAATTTAGATTAAAATTCGATTAATTGAGCAGCCCTAGTGTCCCTAACAGCGGCAAAAACAGCAACGCTTACCGACTGCGAAGGTCTGGAAAAGCTCAACAACTCCCCTCAGCATCGCTGTCATCACTGACTCATCGACTCGTATCAGGCTCCTTTCAGGAAACTTTACAGCCTCCTGCAGAGTAAATTGTTGTGAGTGCTTCACACCCAGCATGTTGGGGTAAACGGTGATCTGTCAGCCTGTGCTCACTAGACGAACACTGGCCAGAGCATTTTATAGTGTTTTATACACAAACAGTTGTAGAAACAGGGTGGACAGCCACGGCTCTCCTGCAGTTAAACAGGCCGTGCAACAAAAAAGAAGAAGAAGAAGGCTGGAGGAGGTATGCAGCAGATGTGATTTGTGCTACTTTCTATCTCACGTTACAAACTCGTTATTTCCTGCAGGTCATCGACATCTCCATGATCCTGGCGGAGGCCATCAGGAGAACCCACAACGGCGAGTCAGTGTCCTACCTCTTCAGCCACGTACCCTTGTAGAGAACGGGAGCTCGTCGGGCCACGGGGCCAACGCTTTCGGGCACATCTCCTCCAGTTAAGGCTGAAAACAAAAGAGGCCTGATGGGTTTCAGCCAAAAGCCCATGTGACTGTTTAAAGGTCACGCCCACACATTGCCCTTTACATCTCACCCAGCAGACAGAGAAATATCACTTCCTCCTCCGAAGACCAACTTTGTATTTATGAGCTTTTTTAGTTTTTTGTGCCCCCCCCCCTCTCTCTCAGTATTGCTAACCTTGAGCCCAACACTCATTGGCCTCCACTTTAACCAAAGGGTCCATTATGTAACACCGTGTATTATTTGTACCTCACTTTAAATTAAGCATTCCACTGTGTCATGGTCAGCGATATTTCTGGCCCATTATGCTTCACAAAGTAATAAAACATGAAAATGTATCCCCGTCCCCTGCTGTCACTGAAGTGTTTGCTTTTTCAGAGCTGCTGAAAGTATTCTAGTTGTAGCCGAACTCTTTAACACTTTGATTCTGGTAGTTTAAGCTTAGCGCCGTATTCCTGAGCGTAGTTTAAAAGCTGCATGGCGAGCGTAACTGTACCGACGTGACCACGGGCACAGAGTCGAGTCAGAGAGCTCAAACACTTTGTTTTAGTTCCTCGTTTCTTGCCTGGTTCAGCTGCACGATGTTAGGGCAGCCTTCCTTCCTGAGAATCGCACTAAAAGGAGATTTAACTACGAATACGAGAACACGAGGTCACGATGAGAAATGGAGCATAAAGCTTTGTTCTAGTGTAGATTTCAGCTGTAATTTGTTTCTTTTAAAGGTGAATCAGCTGTAATGGGTCACATTTGCCTGCAGGTGGATTGAAAAGTTGGCATAAAAATGTGATTTCTTCTCTTTTTATATATACATATATATATATCTGTGTAACACTTTGACAATAAAGCTTTTGACATTGGCTTACCGACGCTCTCCTCATCATCTCTGCGCTCCTGTTTAGTGGCACTAAAGAAAAACATGAGCAGCAACATTGTAAAAGTGGTAAGATGGGGGTAAAAATGTTCTCAGCTGACAAGTTTTGGGTGGAATATACACTCACCTGACACTTTGTTAGGTACACCTTGTTAGTAGTTGGTTGGATCCTCTTTTTTGCTTTCAGAGCTGCTTTAACTGTCCTGTAAGGTGCTGGAAACAAAGATTTTGATTCGTATTCACATGACAGCATCACAACGTTGCTGTAGATTCGTTGGCTGCACAGCCTCCTGTTCCAGTTTACCGAACTGAGACTGGTGACTGTGGAGGCCGTTTGAGTCCAGTGAACTCCAGTTTGAGGGTTATTGAGCATCATCCTGCTGGAAGAAACCGTGAGAAGATGAATGGACGTGGTCAGCAAACACACTCAGGCAGTTTAAACGATGCTCGAGGGGCTCAAAGTGTGCCAAGAAAATATCCCCCACACGTTACACCACCAGGAGAGGGAGCTGGTCTGATTCTACCTTCTGAATATTACAGCAGATCAAGACTCATCAGACCAGACGACGTTTTCTAGTCTTCTAATGTCCAACTTTGGTGGATCTGTTTGAACTGTAGCTTTAGATTGCTGTTGTTAACAGGAGTGACTCGCAGTGTGGTCTTCTGCTGCTGTAGCACATCTGTATCAAGGTTCAATGCATTTTACACTCAGACTCTTCTGCATACCTCAGCTGTGAAATTATTTGAGTTATTGTTGCCTTCCTGTCATCTCAAAGCAGTCTGGCCTTTCTCCTCTCACCTCTGGCATCAACGAGACGTTTTCTCCCAGAGAACTGCTGCTCACTGGAGATTCACTCTTTCACACCATTCTGGTGGCTGTGTGGGAAACACTCAGACCAGCCCACACTTAGATCACCTTCCTTCCCCATTCTGATTCTCAGTTTGACCTTCAGCAGGTTTGATGTGTCCACATAAATAAATGAGGTGAGTTGCTGCCATGTGATTGGCTGATTACATATTTGAGTTAAAGAACAATTGAACAGTATTTGTAAACTTGCACAAATACACAGTTCATGTAAAGCACAGAACGTCTTAGAAAGATAAATAAATAATCTCTGTCTTTATCTCAGAGGCCCTTTGACTTGTTTCTGACGTCTAAAAGGAGGTCACACCTTTAACTGTTCCCAAGTTAGGATCCTAATAAACCCCGTTTACAGCCCGACTATGTGAATGCGCGCAGAGAAGCTGAGTTGTTGCTGATTGTGATGGTGATTGAAGAAAGTTTAAAGGCTGCATTTTTGGCAAATGCACTTACATACATTGTTCTTAATGCTTTCAGTATCAAAGCTCTTGCCAGTGAGGTGGGAGGAAAAGAAGACCACAGAGAAGATCCATGGATGTATTGAAGGTCGTAATGAGAGGTGGTGTGACAGGATGGGGAGGCGGCATGTCTGATGACCCTTCAGAGACGCCTGAACTTATGTATCGGTGCATTACTGTGTCTATATTTTCCTAATCAAAGCCTCTGTGGAGGAAATGTATTTCTGCAGTTTAATCAGAGTCTCAATAAAGACGTCCAGGGAGTCTCTGGGGAGGTCAAAGGTCACAATTTAGTATAGAACTCCCTAACTTATGGTTGGATTTCCCACTTAAAGGCAGATCCTTTGGATTCAAGATGAGTTTCTCCAATCTAATCTACAAATTAATCACAATGGAAATGTTGCAAAAAGAGGGAGACGCACAGCTCAAATGAAGCTGCCACCAGGTGGAGCCCAGCACGCACGGAAGTGCAGTCAGTGGCACGTGGAAGTCATATCAGGAAGGACGCAGTTTTTTAACAATTTTCCACAGGTCAGGCTTTCAGAGAGAGATTTCCAGATCAAACTGAGCGAACGCAAAAGAGCCACTCAGTCAGACGCGCTGATGTTGCACTCAGTGCAGTGGCATCATGTTATGAAACGAGTGGAGTGGAGTGTACCATTCAGCTCAGTGGGGATTTCACAGTAAAAACACGGACACAAAAAGCAGAAATCCACATCTTTCCATTCCGTTCATCTGTCACGTAATAATAATGATAATAATAATAATAAGAGCTTACTTCAAGAGGTGGTGGTTGTGTGTGTGTGTGTGTGTGTGGATGTGGATGGAGCATTCAGAGCTTTCCTCCAGCAGGGGGCAACGGAGGACGGTCTGGGGGAGCGGTGATGTCAGATGTCATTAGCATATTTCTGAGTATATCTAACGCTTGCGCAAAGACGCGCCACTACTGCTGCAACAGCGCGCCGAGCACAACGTTTCCAGACATCAGCCGACACATCGGTGAGTAAACAGCTGCTCGGCATCTCGTGCTGCTTTTCTTCTTTTGTGATCAGCCTCTTTGTGCTTCACCGTGTGCAGCTGGGGGAGCTGAGACTGTCGATGCGGGTAAATGCGCAGTGGAGTGGATGTTGTGCCAAAAGTGATGCCACAGCAAAGAAAAAGGAGACAGAAGATGATTCGATTTTTCCCTCGTTTCTTTCTGTCCTTGAGTCAAGAGGGTTGCAGGTTTTTCTAAGATCCCATCAGAGTAAATGTGACAGCAGGGTGGGCGTGTGTGCAGCGTCTTTGTCTCAAGCATATCAGCCCATTTCCTTTGTTGCTCTGTGTGTGTGTGTGTGTGTGTGTGTGTGTGTGTGTGTGTGTGTGTGTGTGTGTGTGTGTGTGTGTGTGTGTGTGAGGGAGTCAAAGAGGGAGCCCTGCACCCACCTGGTTCCCTTCATAAAACCACGCATTTAGATATTTTCCCTCGTGGGTTTGTTCGAGCAAATGTTTAGGGTGGAGGTTTAAATTTTTTTTTTTTTTTTTTTTTTTTTTAACGAGCTGGGTGAAGCAGCTGAACGCCAATCAGGGCGGTGGTTCCTTGAAGATTGCGCACCAAAGGGAGAAGTACGTAACAAGTGAATTTTGCGGATGTTGTGCGCAGTTTCCAGGCTAGTGGACGCTCAGAAATCCATATTTTCCGACATTTAGAATATTACAGTTTTTTATTCACTCAGCGTCATATTTTAAATAATGCGCACAAGTTGACTCCCCCCCCCCTTTTTTTTTCTCCCCCTCATATTTCTCCTCGCTGTGCCCAGCATGGGAACTCCTATTGTTATGTAAATGCGCGCTGAACGCCTTGGACGGGCTTCATTGTCTTCCCCCCTCCCTGTGTGCAACATCCCGGTGTGTGCGTGCACTTTTTGTGTGCGTGTGTTGGGTAACGGGATGGATGGCAGGCAGTCAAATCAGGCAGGGCTGAGCCGCAGGCGAACAAAAGAAGGCGGACTCATCGGCGGCACATTCGAGGGAAAAAGTAGTCTGCGGTTGCGCAGTCAACTTCATCTCGAGCCGTCGATTTCTGGTGGCTGAGATTTTTAGGCAACGCCCTTCGACTGATTAAAAATGTCAGCTTGGTCCACATGCTCGGTGCTTTCTGCCCTTTCCAGAAATCAAATAAAAGTCATTGACATGTCAGATTTGATGCGCCGTGTTTATTTAGTGTTTTGTTTTTTGTTGCACAGCTTTGCGTGGTGAGGCGGGAGGAATAATATTAATCATCTCCCTGGTTGTTCCATCTTTTCTCAGACTAACTGCAACAATGAGCGACAAGCCCGACCTTGCAGAGGTGGAGAAGTTCGACAAGTCCAAGCTGAAGAAGACAGAGACGCAGGAGAAGAATCCCCTGCCTACGAAAGAAAGTTGGTGTCCTCGTTTCTTCTGGATTCCTCTTTTTTTTTTGCACGATTCTTGTCGTATCATTCCTTACCCCTCCTTCTTTCCTCTCTCCTCTCCTTCACAGCCATCGAACAGGAGAAGCAAGCGACGTCGTGAAGCCCCCGCCTCCCGTCATGCACTGTACACCCCTCACCCCTCCTCCTGCATTGCCTTGTTTTCAGTCACTTCTTTTTAGCTGTATAACTCTGTAACCGAAATTATGAAACGATAACCAAGCTGCACAGCCTGTGGATGGATGATGCCTTCGCCAGAGCGCCCACCCCGACCCCCACCCCTTTACTACTGTCACCTTTAACCACCGTCATGCTCGTCCTTCCGCCAGGGAAGAGATGAGGAAGATTTCTGAGGCAGAGAGGGAAGGGAGGGGACTGCAGAAGATGGTCCGTGAATGTGCACGTCTGTCCTTTTAACACCGCCTTGACCACCAAGATCGACGTGCAGTGTCAAGAGGGCGAGAGGCCTGAGGGATGGGGCGTGGCCTGCGTCCCAGGAAGCTCATCACCGTCTCACCAAAACCCACCAACCACCACCCAACTTTCTGTGTGGCTGCTTTTGCGCCAAAGCTGAGGCGTCAAGCTTTTTTTGGTTTTGTTTTTGTTGTTTTTCTAATTTTCGGAAATGCACAACTTCGTCTGTACGCTGGCCAAAATGTACCCCCCCTCCCCCCACAACCTGGAAAAAGAAACTGATACTGTTGTTTCAGTGTTTTCTTTTTTTTTTCTTTTGTATGTACACAAGGATTTAAGAAAGTGTAACGGATGCCATCTAGATTCTGGGAGATGCGGTGAAAATGTAACGTGCTTTGGCCCTTTTTCGTTTGTTTTGTGGAGTGATTCAGGGCGGCTTCGGTGTCGTCTCTGAATCGTTTCAAATGAGAGAAAAGGAAAGAAATGATTCTGCCAATCGATTCCATGTGTTTGCTTTGAACCGTAGAGCGAAATTCTTTTGGAGTTTTGTATATTCCCAGCAGTCATGTTACTCTGCCACAAACCATTACCAGAAATGGAAAGAAAAAGCAGTGAAATGTTGTAATAAAAAAATTTGTTACTAAAGAGGTGTGCTGCAAGAGTCTTTATCTGCACATTTAAATGTCCCCCACCCTGCATGCTCTATAACAATCCTCACACTTGAAGGTACAGTTAGCAGGAATGTAAATTGGCTCCAGCTTACAGTTCAAGTCTTAGTCTAACCTACTTTCCACACTACCTCACTCTTACCTTCCTATAGGCTTACTTAACGGATGAGGCACCATTGAAAGGCTTAAACGTCTTCCACGGCAGGGATTTACCAGCACAGGAGATGAGGGTTTGTTTGTTTTTTTTAAATGTTGTGTATGTGTCGAGGTGGCGGAAGGGAAATGAAAGTTGTTAAACCACCTGCCATGAATCTTTCCTCTAGAGGAAGCTGTGAACACCACTGTCAGCTCGAATTACACTTGAAAAGCCTGAGCTGTGGAGCAAATGATCTCAAGTTCAGGAAGTAGACTGGACCAGCTGAACTGATTGTGTAGGGCACTCTAACAGCTACAGGTCTGATTTGATGCAGCATGAACGTGCTGTACTGAATGAAAGGGGAGAATATAACAAGTTAGCTATTAGCTGGGTCGGTGAGCGGTGGCTTATTGGGACAGGATGGCCGTGACCCAGCAGGAGATTTGCTCAGCCCTTCACCCTAAACTGCATTAATCCTAATTTAGCCACCGCCTACGCAGCCTTACTGTTATTACCATGACATCCGTAAGACTCCCCGTCAGCAGCATGCATGCAGAGAACCTGCTGCATTTGTAAAGGTGGACATAATTCACGAGAGACCTTTTATTCAGGCTCTGGAGGAGCAGAGCCCTCATTGGCTTGCTTAGCACGGGCGTAGCGATGAATGCCTGAACTATCAGCTAATGAATTCTGCAAGTAAGTCAGATGAGTCTTTGCTGCAGGACTGACTCTGTGCATTTCCCCGGGGTGGGGGCTCGCAATCACTAAAGACAAATGCAAAGAGGAGACACCATCATCATCGTCAGAGTTTGCCTCTTCTCAGCCGAAGACGGGCTTGATCTCGGTCCACATAACAGTCCGAAGGTCTTACGTGCTAGTGTAAGTGGATTAGTGTTAAGTCAGAGGCTGTTAATAAGGTATTAATCTGCATTGAGGAGGAGGGGTAGGGCACTACGGCGGGGAGAGCGGGCCCGGTCTTCACTCGGATGGGATTACAGCCGCCTGCGGTTCAACAGCACGCTGTGCGCCTCCACTCGGGTCTGCATCAGGACCCCCAGAGAAAGTGACGGAGAATCGGGGTGCTGTCTAGGGAAGAAGGGGAAAGGGGAGATTTGAAGGGAGGGGTGCGTCAGATGTGTCAGCACTGTGAGCTCGTTGGGAACCTATGGGTGTCCTGCCTGGTAACCCATGGCAACAGCTGCTGCTGAGTCACGTCCTGGGGGTTGGGCGGTTGGATGCTTGTTGTCCTCGCGGAGAGCTTTTCTCCCTGGCACGCGCTCGACATCAAACCTGTCCTCCTGGCGTGTTTTCAACACTTGGGAGATTATGAGCGCGTCGGGTTCTGCTGCGCCGGTTCTGTTCAGACGTTTCAACCATCTGGCAGCACGGTGACTCAAACTAAAGGCATGTCTTTGAAACTGGCCTAATTAACAGAGCGAAGTGATTGATTAACGGCTGCTCAGTGGACGTGCTCCATAGTTGCAACTCTATTAGCAGGCTGCTCGTCCCTCTACACTTAGCAGTAACTGATGGACACACGGTTACTGGATGTGACTTGTCTGTGGCCACAAATAG
This sequence comes from Neolamprologus multifasciatus, assembly GCF_963576455.1. Taxonomy (NCBI): domain Eukaryota; kingdom Metazoa; phylum Chordata; class Actinopteri; order Cichliformes; family Cichlidae; genus Neolamprologus; species Neolamprologus multifasciatus. The sequence goes on along the minus strand of NC_140460.1, from coordinate 39,995,261 downwards.
GGCGGCAGTTTTTAAACGGCTGGACGGATTGCATGTAAATTTGCACAAGACGTTAACAGTCCTCAGTTAAGGCGGGAGAGCCTTAATGGACCAACCATTGCAATAGCATGCAGGAAGAGATAACGGTCTATAAGTCACAGGTCTGTCGGCCAGAAATCTGTGCTTCGAATCCTGTTCAGAGCATTTTGTTTTGCACTTTGTTTTTACTTTCACTTTAACTTGCTGGTTAAATGAAGGCCCCACAAATTTCTTGGTTACACTAAAGGTCATTATACACAGCGTGCTGCCAAAGAGCAATGCAAGAGTCACAATTTTTCCGATCTGAACTTGTCGTGTGACGTGTACGCACACCAAACGTGTTGTGCTTTATGGAAAATTCATCCTTAAAAAAAACACACTGTGAAAAAATATACAGTTGACATCAAGCAGTGACGAGCTGGTCCAAGAGACGTTCTGGATTCATCCAATTCTCAGCAGCAGACAGCACACAGGAGAACTTCATACATGATCCAGGAGCTGGCTTTCGTACATATTTCAGGATGTCATTGGAAACAATGGGGAGTGACACCAATCACAGACAAGATGCGAGAGGCAAGGCTCTGATGGTACGGCCATGTTGTCCGTAGCGATAAAAATTCCATCGCAAAGACAGCCCAGCAATTAGATCTGGATGGAAACAGGCCACAAGGAAGACCAAAAAAGCGCTGGATGGACCGAATCAAGGATGATATGAAGGCTGTGAATGTTACACCAGAAGACGCCCTTGATAGGAAGAAGTGGAGGAAGGCATGCAAGATAGCGGACCCTGCGTCGCAGGATATAAACCGCTAGGAAGAAGAAGAAGTGGGGCAGTTTGAACCACATCGGAGGAGGCAGAGAAATGATTTCAGAGAGCTGATTGACCCAGAGCAGCATTTAGTTGTGTGTCTGGAGTAAAATAGGATTATTTTGGTATATACTCAGTACTGGTACACATTCTACGCTACAGCACCTGTTGCCTGACGCAGTGGTCTGATTGTTCTGGTCTATTTATTTGCACATAAAAATACAGATTGATCCAAAAAACCCCACAAATACTCAAATTCGTCCAGTGAAATCACGCGGTCAGTACGAGTGGCTGCATTAAGACTAGTTGAGTCAGAAAACTAATTTTAATATAATATTGGTGCAGATTTTAAAAGTCCGACGTGTAAAGGCCTTTACCCCCCCCCCCCCCCCCAAAAAAAACATATAAATTGTGCATCGTGTGGTTTAAAAGATTTTCCCTTCACAACATTGCACGTTGAAAACTGATGCCGTTCTAAGCGAGATGGCGCGAGGTCATTTACAAGCATCTGCATGTGGCAAATTGAGTAAAAGCTGTCTCAACACGCTGTACACTGGCACCAACTCTAAAAGACACATTCTGCACATCAGCGAGACACCAACAGCTTTGACAAAACATCGATATTTGGCATCCTGGAAATGAGTTTACGTTCCCTGTTATGACACCGGCATCTGCTGCACAGCAAGATGAGCTCTTATTCCCCCAAAATCCAGATCCAGTGTCCCCCATAGCAGGTAACAAAGAAACGAAGAGCCACGTATTACTGCAGCACCTTCACCGAGATCTGCAGGTACAGGTAGGTTTTCCACTGAGCCGACTGAATCAAACACTGGGTCTGCTGTGGATTTCCATGGCAACTACCCACCCAGGAGCTACATATTCGGTTGCTAGTGGGGCGAGTGTGCCTGCAGTGGCTCTCACGTTAACACCTGATTGTTATCATTAATAATATCTGCTGTGTCTTCAGCTGTTACTGGGCTAAACAGGAAAAACACATTCTGTGAGCGTCATGATTATGGCTTCCTGTCCAAAGCGTATCTCTGTCATTGTTGTGTGCTGGCTTTACCTCCAGAAGTAAAAACACATACATGAAGACAATGGCTAATATATAGCATGTGTTCCTTCTCTGCTTCTGCGACTTAAAGGTCACTGAATGCAATCACTCCCCACAGCATGTGGTGGTGTTGAGGATACCAGGCTAGCTCATAGTATGTGACTCCAGAGAGTAATCTAATACAGCTAGCAAAGTGCCCGGGGACTCCCACATGGTCATATGGATGAAACTAAAGCCGATGGAATCCTGAAAACAAATGAGAAGAATATGAAAACTTTATTGGTTTATTTGATTTTCTGGCCATGCTTGTAACAGTAAACCAAACGACACAGCATTCACACAATCAAACAAGACTTTATTTTCTTAGCTGGTTATAATGTGGAGAAAATGTCCTTAAATTAGCGATCTGCAGGGAGGCGACAGAATTACTCTTGTGATGATGTTTTTATGAGACAATGAGTGCTGGATTTTGTTACCCAGTAAAACAAATCACCAAATGGGATGATGATACATGGCTTTGTCTGGACGATGCACTAATGGTCAACTTAATATTTTATTAATAAAGATTAGACTAGGAAAATGGTTTCTTTTTTTAAAAGGGCTTCTTGCATTTTTCATAGCGGGGTGGGCGTGGTCTACTGTGGGGTGTTTTATCATCAAGGGCTGCACATTTACAACCCGACATGGCTCAACCACAGAAATTAAGAAGAAATCAAAGAAAAAAGAATTGTTGTTGACAGGATGCACATGACACTGTCCTGCACTGCTATGCTGCAATTTTGAATGCACTGTAACAATCGATGTAAAATCAAAAACACTGCATGCTCATTGGCTAACAATTTATGAATGAAACGTTGTTCGCCAGTGAGGACTCCCCATGATAATCCTGGAACTAGATATGAGGCCCATAATATCCTCAGGAAGCTTTTTACTGAGCACACAGAGTAAGAGAGCCGAGGGCTGTATCCCAATTCAGGGTCTGCAGCCTTAAAGGCCGCATTTTAAGGCCGATTACGTCACAGCGACGCGACGAAGGCTGTCCCAATTCAAAGGCTGCTCGAAATGCGGCCCTCAAATGCGTCCTTCATTTCCCTGAATTTTAAGGACGTGGCGGTGTAGACTTCGTGGCCCAACATATCCCAGAATGCATAGCGCAGCGGTGGGTGTGGATAATTTTGCTGGAAAAAACAGTGGATGAGGGGCGCCGAAGAGTAAACTTTAAGTAAGTACTGAATATTATGTCACTTATTTATGTGCAAATGTTTAATAACGAAGAACATTAAAACATTACTGTTGGCCACATGTCGGCAAAGTTATGTGACATTAGTGACGTTTGTACTAACTTGGTTTTAAAGCCTTTACTTTAAAATATACGCCGTTCAATAGCTGAGCTTAATCAGAGAATGATCAAAGCTCATGTAGAAACAAACAAATGAACAAAAGATTTTCTCCTTCATTTCTGTCAAACAAAGCTGTATGAAACGTTTCCAGCTGTTAGTATCATGGTTGCTAGGCAACCTGGGCAGCGCAACGGAGGCTAGACCGTCCCATTTCACAAGCCTCGCACTTCCGGCCTTAGCGGTCTTTAAGTACGCGGCCCTTGAGGATCGTTGAGGCTGCGTACTTTAAGGCTGCAGACCCTGAATTGGGATACAGCCAAGGACCTTTTCCTCATAGGCTTTCTTTACAACCGGAAGTAACCAGAGGAGTCGCCCTCTGTTGGCCAATAAAAAGAATGCAGGTGTGAGGTACGTCTGTGGTGGCTTCGTCAGTCTTTAAGCTCTGTCTATGCAATGGTAATATTTCTGTTTGGGCCTTGGTAGATAAAACAGGCTTTTCTCTAGTCCTAATGTTAGGCCCCAGTGACACAGGCCTAGAAACCAGCTTGGCAACCATTTGGCGACCAGTGGTTGTTTATTCTCTGACTGGTTGGTGAGTGGTCACTAGCAGTGGTTGTGAAAGCATTGCTAGGGACTGGTCAGTGACTCCCCCAGTAACCACCAGTTGTTAGAGAAAAGTCTGTATTCCATGACCAGTTGGCAAGTGTTTGCTGGAGGTTGTTAGATTAGTCATAATGAGGTGTATAGTGCTGCACCTCCTTGTGATTTCTTTTGATGCTTGCAGATCGGACGCCAGTAGTTTGCATGCATTCTGCAAACACTCGCAAACTAGCCAAGCAGAAGCAAAACTGTGAAAAGTGCCACACAAACTGGAAGACGGGGAGCATTTGCCTTCAGCCTGGCACCATTTAAAATGCGTCAGTTGCAATGATAATGCATGTTTACTTTGATGGTAAATGCGCCGTGTTTCTGGTGTCACTGTGGCTTGGCAAGAAGTGGCGAGTGATTTGCAGAAAAGTCGACAAACTACAGCAGAACAAAGGAATCACAAGGAGGTTTTTGGTATCTTTGTGACTGATTGCACCTACTGACAGCCAGGCACAACTGTCAAAATGGTCACTGAATACCCTTAGCTGTCCAAGATATCAGCTTAGAACATAACAACATGCGTAGCTCCTCACTAGGAAAACCTTGCTACTGGAAATGTAATCAGGTTTTGTTTTTGTCCGTATGAGGAGGCTGTGTTGGGGTATCGTGCTGGAAGGTGCTTTTTCGTCGACACTGCAGTGATTAGTGGACTCCATTTTTAAGGTAGTGATAGTTGGCACAGTTTACTGTTTCAGTAAACTGTGCAGCTCAGCGGAAGAGAGAAACTAAGGCAGGGCACACCCTTCAGATTTTCCTGGAAAATTAACCCCGAGTCTGTGACTAGAAATCAGTTTACAGACATTTTTAAGGAACAGAGTGCTCAGATGGTCTGTTCTGTCTGTGCTACTCCCGAAAGTTACTCCTATACAAGGACGCCTACATAAAATATTCTTTTGAAATATTTCAAGCTGGCGTCAAAACCTTTTTTTTTTTTTTTTTACCAGTCATGTCCTCTTTGTGCAATGTGTTTACAGATAAGTGATGTTCTGCATCCGGGTTTATAGGAAAGCAGGAACTAACTTTTTTATAGCATTTTTCTGAACAAAGACACAGAGTGTTGTAAAAAAAAAGTCTAGTAAAACACACATGACACTGTAAAAAAGCGCACACATGTTCTCTTCCCCATAAAGCCAGAGTTAGCGCTCTTGTTGCACAAAATCATAATTACATCAGAGCCCATGGATTGGTAACAGACCGTTAAACAGTTGTACTTCACCCTAATTACACCATCACACTGATGCATAAAAGCACAGCCACACTGAGCGGGCGTGGGCCCATATTACAGAGTGCAGCAGGCAGCTCTGCCTGTCTATAGCTTGGGTTGATTATTCCAGACATGCTCTATTAGCCTGGCCCCAGGTGGGGCCTCGATCAATGGTGTCTAAATGATGTTGACGCTCTCCATTGCTTGTGAATGCATTAGCCCTAGCATTGTAGAGAATCAATGTGGCTGCACAGGCAGTGGAGCTCAGTGCAGCACATCAGAGTGTCAAACTGACTCACTGTGACTTTATGAGGCCCTCCTGTAAATATCATTTCTCATGTGACAACCACAAGTGAGTGTGAATAAAAGCTGGTCCTGCAGGTTACATATAGCATGCATGTGTGAGTGCATGCATGTGTGAGTGCATGCATGTGTGAGTGCATGCATGTGTGAGTGCATGCATGCGACGAACACATGATCGCATGATGAGATGTGTTGGTGAGTCACCTTGGTGCACTTGTGAAGTGTAAACAGGGAGAAGCTCTCAGCGACTGCTCTCCTGAGGGCTTACACAGTGCGACAGCCGTGACATTTCCTCAGAGCGCAGAGGCTGCGGCTGCCACGCTGCAGACGCAACACTTCCTCCCTCGCCACGGGCGCAGATCTGGGGCACTCTCTGCATCTCCTCCTCCCTGAAGCAGACACCTGCCACTTTTGGTTTCTCTTTTGCAAAAGATCACAGAGAAATGTTCTGCATTTGATAACTGTGACTCGGTCACAAAATTTCAATCTACATAAAAATGTTGCAATTTTTACTGTCTCTAACTTTTTAAACCCAAGGAGTGCATTTGCAGCAAAAGGGCACATCTGAAATAATCCCTGAACCCTGATGAAATTTGAAACGACACCGACCGTGGCACCCTGAGACTCTCCGAGGCCAAGCTCATCGCTAGGAGAATGTTGATCATCAGCGTTAATTACCCTCTTAATCCCAGAAGAGATCTGCTTAATTACTGGCCCTTTGCAACTAACAAGCTTTACATGTCATGCCCTTATTTGGGTTTTATTAATCAGCAAGAGACCAACATGAAGCAGCACAGCACAGGAGGCTCAGGAAACCACCTTTTGCTGAAATCAAATATTCCTTAAGGGTGAAAAAGAACAAGTTTGTGCAACCATGTTTGAAGACAAACATGTTTTATACATGAGCGAACAGCTATTCCTGCCAGCATGATGAGTCACAGAAAAAAGGCGAATGATGGGAATGACAGCAATCATTTTTACCCAACATTATTACTGGTATTTGTGCAGGACTCCCTGCTGACCACCACATGTGTGATCCATCTGTGTACAAGGGTTGATTGCAAAATTGTGTCACTTTTAGTGCAACTATTTTTAGAGCTTTTCTAGAAGTACTATCCTGACCACTTGTGTCCTCTACGATACTTATTTGATGCATAGGATGTATAAACCAGTGTGATATGACTCAGTGCTTAGTCAAGCCTCAAGATGAGCATTTTATACTTTGCCAGCTGGTGTTTTGAAATCAGATGTGTTGCGGGAAAGGCGGATAAGGTTCCTAAAAGATTGACAGTACACACATTCACAAAGTTTACACAAAATAACCCAACAGTAACCAGACTTTAAATCATATTTGTAGAAATCAGAAGTTTTCACAAGCTTGGCAAAAAAGGTTCGTTTTCAGCTTAAGATAAGATCACTAAATCTTCTTGGACCTGGAAACCATCTTTCATACTTTCTACGGTTGGATCTCCTCCTCTGTGAAATTAGCAACCCTCCACCTTTAGTCAGCCTCAGTCTGAGGGGTTTGCACCAGAAACCACCTTTTAATTACTTGGTCACCCATAATTTGCATAAAATGATGCCGACTTGTCTGCAAACATTCAACATTTACTCTCTGAGTGGTAGTGAAACTGGAAAAAGTGCAAAGCAAACCAGAAACAGAGAAGTGAATGTTGTGCCTTTGCACTCCAGCTAACATGTTACAAAAAGTGCAGGTTTCACTACAACTTGCAGAGTAGTTGGCAAGTGTTTGCAGACAAGTTGCCATCTTCCATGCAAACTGCAGGTGACTGTGGCAGCCTGTTAGCAACCAAAACAAGTAGGTTTTCAGTACTAATTTCACCTTGCCACCACTGTGAACCACTTGCCAACTAGCTGGAGAATGCACAGTCGTCTCTTGTGACCAGTAGTTGCCCAGTGTAACTGGGCCCTTGTTCACGTTACTCTACAACACCACACGTCCACAATAATGGCCAAGTTAATGTCATGTTATTAACGGTGTGTGATTCCAAAACCTAAATACACCTAGACGCCTTTGGCAACCAAAGAAATGCCCCCTGCTGGCCATTAAGAAGAATGCAGCCTTCAGGCACTAATGCACAGGTGTCGAACTCCAGGCCTCGAGGGCCGGTGTCCCACAGGTTTTATGTGTGTCGTTGATCCAACACAGCTGATTCAAATGGCTAAATGACCTCCTCAACATGGTTTGAAGTTCTCCAGAGGCCTGGTAATGAACTCATCGTGTGATTCAGGTGTGTTGACCCAGGGTGAGATCTGAAACCTGCACGACACCGGCCCTCGAGGCCTGGAGTTTGACACCCCTGCACTAATGCATTGGCTCCATTTTTAAGACAAGTGTGCACTTTGTCCATCTTTTATGTGGTCTCTGGTTCGATCTCTTCTGTGAGTGTTACAAGGACTAAAATCTAGCAAGTGCGACTAACGCCAAGTAAAGTGTTGGTGTAGCCAACAAACCCATGTGCCAGCGCACCTGAAACCAGCTAGAGCTTTTGATTTTTATCTGTAGATGTTTGACTTGGAAGTCTTTTGTTGCCTTGAGCCATTATCTTAAGATCCAGATAAGCCTTGGAAAAAAAAAAGAGCGATTAGATAAGTTTCCTCAAGCACTGCCACCTGTGTACGCCTCCACCTAAAACATCTGGAGATCAAATCTATTTATTGTTAAATTCTTCTCTCGCTCCAGCTGAACATGATGCTGAAATGCCCGAGGACTCCGTTTTCAGCCCACAGTGTTTGTGTGGCACAAATGCTGATTGGTGATTCAGTTTTAGAAAGGCACGCTGCAGCTTTTCACACTGTCCTGACTCAAACTGTGGGCGACTGAATAAAGCTACTCTTCTCTTGCTGTAATTAAGAGAAGTTCCTTTCCTTTTGCCTCATGCTGCCACTTACACATTAAACCTGGCATGAATGGTATCTCTCAGTAGAGGTGCCAGTGTTGGTCAATGTGTGCCCGTGTTATCAGGGTGGGGCTGCACTGATAATTTAATCTGCCTGGGCCTGTGTGTGTGTGTCTCGTTCAGTCTTGCAACAGTACATCTCAGTTGTTCTTGCCTGAAGGAACGTTTATTATTGTGCACATGAGTACAGGAGAGGGATGAATAATATGCCGTTCATTAACTTTGTTTTGACGCTCCAAGGTTTATGGCATGCTCATTGCTCTCCTCGACATAGCATTCAAGACGGCCTAACCCACTTCAAGGCGTCTCTCAGGCCTCCTCCGGGTGTTACATCATATGGAGCGTGTGACATGAGACTTGCAGAGTTGCTCAAACAATGTTGCTCAAAGGCCGTATTGCGCAACACCCAGCCAGGGTCTGAAATTCACACAAACGATCGATCTCAATATGTTTTAATCGAGGGCTCTCTCACGCAGACTCTGACTGAATCTCAGGGTGATAGCACCAGCTCCACACCCGTAATCCACTTAACGTATCTTGCAGTTGCTTGTCACAGTGTTTCGTTTTTATTTCCCTTTCTGAGGTCATTTAAGTGGTGATAACAGCTGCTGGTATTGCAGTGAGTCACTCTGGGCCAAGGTCGCCATTAAGCCGTGTCAACAACAGCAAGGCCTAGCATACTTGACGTACAAGGTAAGACAACAAGGAAGCTGGAGCCCTGCCATCATCCAAGAGAGTGCAAATCCAAAGATTAGCCCAGGTGTAAAAACTAATATTTATGGCTCGATGTTTGAAAGATATGTTCTCGTGACGTTCATAATCTTTTAATGCAAGTGTCAGATTACATTATGATTTAAATTGCCATTTATTTTGTTTTGAAATATCTCCACATCCTGCTGATGAACATACGAACTAAAACCCCGGCTGTGTATCAATCTCCACTGAAAATAGCTCCTAAAAGATTCTTTGTTTACTGCTGTTTGACTGACGGCCAGTGTTTCAGAGGCGGTTTCAGCTTTTTTCGTTTTTGTTTTGTCAATGCCAAACAATATATCTGTATTCATAAACAGCCACCAGCTAACATAGGAACGTAAATATGACATAGGACATATTAAAAGAGTGAGATGAGAAAAGAAAACAATTATTTTTTTGAAAAAATAACCGCAGAGAGTAAAACTTGTTCCATGTTTTGTGAATCTGAGGTCAGCTTCCTTTCCCGTCAACCACCCGGCACTGTCAAGGACGCCGACACAGACGCAGGCTACACAAAACCTACCAGCTTCTGCGGCATCTGAGGAATTTTGATGCCGCAGCACACCACATGTTGTTTTGTCTAAACGAAGTCAACGCTCATGCTGGCAAAACACAATTGTTATTGCTAACAAATAGGTTAGTGAACATAGCCCATTGTCGCCTCCCCCATGAGGATAATGTTAACATCTGAAACCTCAAGAACATGTCATAAATAGTTTTTGTGCCTTGAGGGAGAAAACAGTGCGGTTTCCTAAAGCATTAGAAACAAATCTCCAGGATTGGTGCCTGACCTTTGACCCCTGCTTTGGTTCCCAACATGGATCAACTGAGTATGAGATTCATTATCATTTCAGCAGTTTACAAAACTGGATTTTGTACGTCAACCAAACCCGCAGGCCGGCTTGCAGCCAAGATGTGCACAACTTCCTTGGCCTCCTGAATGTCCCAGCATGCCTTTCAGCGTGTGGTTGAATAAGGTCTTTTGTGTGTCTGAAAAGAGAAGTTTGGCTACACTTTACTTCCTTTCAGTAATGACTTGTGCTCACTGCTTTTAGTTGGAAAGTTTCAGAGTAACTTAATGTGATATATGAAACTGTACAAAAAAAGTTTCACCAGTTTAAAATGTCAAAATTTATTTAAAGCAGAAGTTTATACCATTTTCATATGTTGTAGTCATGCCATATGAACAAAAAAAACAACCCTTCCCTACTCATGTCATGTTTAAATACGTTCAGCAGACAGACAGCTTATCATTTCTACATTTCTATTAACTATTTCAGCCATCCATGTTTAAACTATTGTGCTATTTCAGCTATTTATCCAATGTTTAGCTGCTAACAGCAATTTAGCAACCAATTCCACTGACTTATGTTGAGCTAACAGTTTTATTTTTACTGTTTGCTAACAATGTCAGCTGTTAAATCATATTTTAAGATGTTAACACAAACTATTACCTGACAGTTTAATTTGTTGGCAGACCTTTAACTAAACAGTTTATCACTTTTCATTAATCATTTTCACTATCCATTGTAGTTCAACTCTTTGTTATGTTTAGCAAATAGTTCTGTTCATACTGTTAGTAATAACTTCAAGTATTAGCCATATATTAGCAAGTTATGGTCAGGTTAACAACAGAAGATGACACGTGGCACTGTTTCATTTCATTAACAAAAATTAAACCAAAATGCAAATGCAGTCATATGAAAAGCTAAGTGCACCCTTAATGCTACCATAAGAGTTAAGATGGGAAGTTGCAACCAGATATTGCCAATGAAATGAAATTGATCAACTCATCAGCAGGTGTGAAGACCTTTACAGTTTGGGTAGTTTGCCTGTCTGGATCGTTCATGGTAGCACAATGCCAAAGAGGCAAGACTTGAGGATCAGCGTTATGGAAGCATCTGTTTGAAGGGTTATAAGGGCATTTTCAAATAATTTGAAGTAAACCATTCTACAGTGAGCAAGATTCACAAGTAGAAAGGATTCAAGACAGTTACCATTCTTCCCTTGAGTGGACCCCAAGGTCAGACCATGCAGTGCTCAGAGAAACTGCAAAACCCCAAAGAACATCTCTGACTCTACGGGGCTCATTTAGCATGTTATATGTCAAATTTCATGACAGTAAAGTTGGAAAAAGAAAAGACTGAGCAAATATGGACTGTTTGGCAGAGTTTCCAGGAGAAAGCCTCTTCAGACTAAAAAGAACATGGCAGCATGGCATATGTTTGCAAAGCTCCATCTGAACAAAACCTCTGGAACGACGTCCTTTGGACAGATGAGACCAAAGTGGAGATGTTTGGCTGTAATACATAGCACCACATTTACACCACCACAAACACATATAACTGTGAGCACAGTGGTGGAGGCATGATGACTTGGGGTTGTTTTGCAGCCACAGGCCCTAGGCGCCTTGCAGTTATTGAGCAGACCATGAGCTACTCTGTATACCAGAGTATTCAAGAGTCAAATGTAAGGCCAGCTGACAGCTAAAGGTTGGTCCAAACTGGGTGATGCAACAGGACAATGATCCTAAGCACAGCAGCAAACCTGCAAAAAAACTGCTGAAAAAGACAAAAAACCAACGTGCTGCAATGGGCTAGTCAAAGTCCAGACCTCAGTCGAGTTAAAATATTGTGGTAGGACCAAAGAAAGATGGGCCAAAGGTCCACAATGATGTGAGACTTCATGTTTTTGCTGCTAAAGGAGCATCTAGAACAGACTTGGCCAACTCCAGGCCTCGAGGGCCGGTGTCCTTCAGGTTTTAGATCTCACCCTGGATCTACACACCTGAATCAAATGATTAGTTCATTACCAGGCCTCTGGAGAACTTCAAGACATGTTGAGGAGGTAATTTAGCCATTTAAATCAGCTGTGATGGATCAAGGACACATCTAAAACCTGCAGGACACGGGCCCTCGAGGCCTGGGTTTATACACCACTGATCTAGAAGCTACAGAATAATGGGACGACTTAGTTATGAAGAATTATTGACACACTAATAGATTTTCAAAACATTTTATATCAGTGGATATGCCAGTCTACCATTGTGTCCCAATCCCATGTGGTTTGAGTCACACTGTCAAAATCTTGCAGCCTGTCTGTTTAATCTTCACTGCAAACTATTAAATATATCTCACCTAATGGGTTTAACTAGAGAGCTTTAGTGCTCCTCTCATTAGAGCCTGTTGTGAAATTGAAACCAATCTAAACAAAGGGGTAACTAATATGGAAACTGATGGTTGGGGAAATGACTGTATTCTCTCTTTCACTTCTGATACAAAATGCTGCTTGTAAACTCTAGGAACCAGGGAGGAAACAGTGGACATTTAAGGTCATCTATTTTTTGCTGTTTTATCACAATAAAAACTGCAGACTACAGTCAAACCTCTTTAATTGTCAGATAAAGTAGCTCCAGTCACAGACTTAGCAGACTGAGTCACTAATATCGTGCAAGCAATGTAGGTCAACATCCAATCAATAAAGATAATGACACTTATTTACTTACAGTGTGTACGTCATAATCTCAATCATAAAAATACAGCCAGTTACTGTTGTTGAGGCCTGGGAGATTATATCTCTGTTTGTGTGCACACAAACCAACATGTCAGTGTTGTCCTCATGCTTACAACAAAGGTTCAAAGTATGAGAGCCGTTCGTGTGGGGGGTGAAGTGTTCTGTTATGTTGAGTTTTGCAGGTTCCCTCTCGACCCACTGGAGTACCTGTGCTGGTGCTTCTGCACAAGGAAGTCAAGGAGCTGATTGCTCTTCCTGTTTTTGGGTTCAAGGCTTGGCCCAGGCAGCACTCTTTTCTGCCAAGTTTCCACCATCTGTGTATCAAAGGTGAGGCCACGTTGTTCTGAGGTCTGAATTAGTGAATTATGAAGGTTTACGGCCAGAACACTTGTTTATAGTAGCAGATATTTCCAATGAAAACAAGTCATTAGGCACAACTTGAAAACAAACAATGAGCCATGAATGGGCTCGTAAGGATCTCTGATTTTTGGGGTACTGCTTCGAAATCTAAATCGCCCAAAATGCTTGCTTTAAAGATTTTAGCCGTTGTTGGGTGAATAGAATCCCAGATGCTTGAGTGCCCCTTGGTTTTAGCAGGGATAAACAGCTGGCCCCCGTGTCTTTGTTGTCCGTTCAAGCCCCCTCCTTGCATTCAGACGTGTGCCTGCACCCCCCTCCGTCCACTCCACCTCCAACGTCGTAAGTTCGACTGGACTCCTGCCCAGACGAGCACCGACTCACCCTCTTTGTCTGCAGATCTGGCGCATGAGCGGCTCTGGCAACTGGCACGGTGGGCCGAGTTCCAAACGCCACCCACGCCCCTATTGTTCCCCGTGCCCTTTTTTTTTACCCCCTAAAAAAGTCCCTGCTCTCAAGCGTAGGCATGCCGCCAAGACGGGTACAACAACAATCATGGCGTCAGTGCTCATGTGTAATGCGTGCGCTGCGACTGCCTCATTTGGCACAGCAGCATTGTTGTTACAACAAATTATTCGAACATCTTGAAACCAATGAGATCCCCGTTTGCAACATTATTGAATGTAATGAAACATGACATAATTTTTTTTAAATGTTCAAAGGCTAAAAGCCTGTTTACACTATGTTTAAACTCACTATATGACACAAAATAGTGCACACATATAACCAAAACCACAACCACATGATGCAAAAAAAAGCATAAAAACATCCCTGGGGAAAGCCACATTTCACCACAAACAACAAGATCTAATGAGGCCTCAAATGTCAACCAAATGTCTGCAATTGTGCAACCCCACAACAACATTCCTCTCCAGAAACATTATGATAAGAGCTGAAATTTGTTCTTTTTTCCCCTTTTAACTGTAGCGTGGATGAATACAGGCAATAAAAAGTGGTACACCACTTGTGCGAAGAGGTGAGAAAACACAGATATCGCCTCGTCTTCAGCAATTGCTCTCATCAGAATGTAAATGTTTAGATTGGCAGGAGAAAGCTGAGGTTTCACCCCCCCCCCCATCAGATTAGCATTCCGATGGAGTTCGGACCTCGCTGGATGAAGGCGGGGAGAAAACTGATGTGGGCTGGGAGGGAATGTCAGCTGTGAGCTCGAGCGCCCCCGCCATGCCAGGCTAATGAATTCATGAGCAAGACAAATGGTGGTCTGATAACATTTACCCCAGAGGCTCGTTTTTCTTGGGTATTTAATTTAACCAAAGCAGCCAATTGAAGCTTGAGTATATCCCTAACTCGGGGATGTATATGTAAAATCGAACGGACTCCACCATTGCAGCCAAAACAATCACTAGTGGGAGCCAGTGCAGTGAATCCCCACTCAATCCAAACTTTGTTTTTATTTGATTAAGACGGAGCATTTCTCCACCCCGTGGCATTGTTATGAACATTGCTTGGCCCTCGGCTCCAATGAGAAATTTGAGACAAAGCACAAGTGGATCAACGTGAGAGATGGAGAGAAAGCTCGGTGGGGGCGTGTTGAAAGAGGTCTGCCACAATCCCCAAAGAATCCTCTTCTCCTTGTACATCCACCCTCCCCCAGCTTCTGCTCCTCAGAGGTCAGCACGGGGTTGCTTCCCAGAAACAAGCCCACCCTCAATCTCTCTGTCTTTCCCTTACAAATCCACCCAAACACAAGAGCGCTCGTAGCCGCGAGGGCAACAAAAACTGTGCGCCTGATGTAGCTGGATGGTTTACACACAGCTAAGGAATGTTTCAACTGTGTGTGAGGAGTGATACGTGTCATCTGCAGTGTGTATGGTTGAGGTCCTGTGCGAATTTGTGTGAGGTCCTGTCATCCTTTTTGTTACGGTACACAAAGCTCACTGTCAGATTGCTTACCTGTGTTAGGAAGTCGGTTGTTAGTGTGACTCAAACAACTGCATTTCTGAATTGTTTTCATTGTCAGAGTTGGTGCTCTTGTAAGCTGTTACAAACAAGCAGACGATGCTTGTTGTGGTGCTGAAAGCTTTGTGATAGCTTACAGGATTACTGCAGCTGGTAAACTAACTGCTAACTGACTGGAGTAACACCATTTTGCTAGTCACAACAGCTCTCCGGGTCTTTTTGTATTTTGTCTGTAGAAATGTTTTGTTCTTACTCAATATTGTTTCACTGAAGAGGAAACAAAAGCTAGTTAGCTAGCTAGTGCTAGCTAATTAGCTTAACTGTGACCGCAATGCTGATCATTCATTTTCTTTTGTTTTACCTCATTTTGACTTCAGTAAATTCATCTGTTTTAAGCCAAAATAGGACACTGGTAGTTCTTAAATATAGTATTCAAATATTGCTTTAGCTGTCATATTTTCAGGGTGCCTGCTACTATGTGCTATTTCTAGCTAGTTTCTAGCTAGGTAGCACCTTTGACCAGCAATAAACGGTCAAAGGTGCTTTCAACCTCATAACAATTTAACCTCATAACAAGGTTCAACCTCATAACAATTTAAAGTTTTAGAAAAAATGCATATGACAGGTGTAAATATGGAGAATTAGTCAAAAGCTTCTTTGTATACACCATTGACTTTCCTCCACAGTGTTTTTATTACCATAAAGCCCAAAGAGCGGTAGGGGTTAGGGTTCATGTGAATTTGTAGCCACTTTTTTCAGATTACTCTAACATCATTTATATGAGCAGCAAATTCAGTGTTAATTGCACCGGTTGTATGAAAAACTACAACAAATTACAATTCAACACAGGTTTATTTCTGCCGATATTTTCAAGTACACACAGTGGACTTTGTTGTAATGTAGTAACCTGAGAGAACAATGTAAAGAAAAATAAATTTGATTGCGTAGGGTTAAACTCACAGTTATCACCAATGTTGACTCACAAAGCAAGCTGGGTACAGAATAAAGTTGTGTATTTTTCCATTTACATTCAAATGTTTGCAAAAGTTCCTAGACTGCAATTGGTGCTGAAGCGATCCCAGAAGCTTCAATTTTCTGGATCATGTGCCAAGTGAATTATTTCCATTCACTCGCCATATTTGTGGTCAATTTTGGTTCTCCTTCCATGATGACTGCATGAGTTCTCCAAACCCACAAAAGTGAACCTTGATATTTAAAAAAGTGCCAATATATAACTGATTATAACAATTACACTGAAGCAAGCTGATGATCCTATCAAATTCTGATGTTTAAAACACTGAAATAACTGGACCTTTCAGCTATGTACAGGTAGATATTAACACTCCTTTTAAAAAAGATTTAATTAAAAAAAAAAAGCCAGTGCAGAGAAACCTTTAGTGCATAGGTGTCAAACTCTGGCCCGCAGGCCAAATTTGGTCTAATTACATTTGGCCCGCGAAGCAATACCAAATCACTTTTAGAGCTGGCCGACTGGTATTATACAGCTGATATGGCCTGGTTCTGCCGGAGGGTTCTTCCTGTTAAAAGGGAGTTTTTCCTTCCCACTGTCGCCTAAGTGCTTGCTTATAGGGGGTCTTATGATTGTTGGGTTTTTCTCTGTATCTATGAAGCGCCTTGAGGCGACTTTTGTTGTGATTTGGCGCTATATAAATAAAATTGAATTGAATTGAATTGAATATATATATTATTTAGTATTAAGCTTTGCTTGTTCCATGTTCAGTTTTTCAGCAAAACTTGCTTGAGTCCATAAGAAAAGATTCATTCTTATATCTGGAGGAAGATTTTTTTTTCAATAAATATTAACGTTAGCCCGTGACTTTGTTCCAGTTTTGAATTTTGGCCCACTGTGTATTTGAGTTTGACACCCCTGCTTTAGTGAAATGTTGAGCATGGACAGTTTTTCACTGATTACAGTTTGGTATTGCTTCCAGTTGCTTTGTAACATTAACATGGTTTAAATCCTGTGCCTATTACAAAAAGCTCTGCACTGTTTTGGCTTCTGTTTGTGCGGTAAAGTTACGAATTGTATTTCTTGGATCATTTTGATTGTTCTTGAAACAACACTCTGATCTTGGGATGTTGAAATGCACCTCTGTTTTTGGATGTAAATGACCTGGGGGCAGATTTCAGTTGCATTCTGGCAGATGAAAAACAAATGTGAGCCAGCTATGGTTCAGATGGGCTTTCGGATAAAATATGAGTTTCTAGCCATGGGAGGATTGAGCTTAAACAGGATCATCTCCAATGATCTTAGGTCAACTCTTCATTGTGGCTGATGGTAAACTGAGCATGAAAGCACAGTGACTCTCTGCAGACCCTATGTGAACATCTGTATCGGATCTACCTGTGTAATCTATTGTAGGACAGTATTGTACTGCTAATACTTACCGATGCAGCCTGTAGGCAAAGCTAGGCTCTTGAAGTAATTACCTTCCATGTTCAGTTTTCAAGTACCTAAAATGAATAGACTTAATGCAAACATAGTGGTGTTATCAGTGTAACTATGCAGAACAAGGACTTTGCAAACTTTTGAGTCATGAAAAGGAAACAGTGATAGCTTGATAGGTTTGGTGACATTGTGGGACTCAGTGGAGACAAGTGCAAGAGTAGTTTTAAAGTTCCGCGCTAAAAGGGCAATGAGATTAGACCGTGTTGAAATCAAACATCAAGTTTCCCTGACAATGCAAGGTCTGTCAACTCTCCAGCTACTGATATGGAAACAATAGGGGAACTGAAAGCCTCTTGCATTCCTGCATCCACCAGACAAGTGGCCTAATTGACAGCTCATAGCCATGCGAAACAAATCTATCTTCACATTGATGGGAACAGCTCTGCTAAATGGACTCCTGCTTTTTGTACTTCTGTGTCATATCAGGGCTTGCCCGGGCTCGGCAGCGGGAGCACCCAGTTGCCAGAGGGTTGAAATGCTTTAGCTGGATTGCGAGGCCGGGCTTGGTGCCGATAAATAGGACAACTAGTGCTCCTAGCTACAGTAATGCTGCACATTGGGAGGCTCTCTGCACAGCTATGGCTTAACTTTTTTTCCCTGTTTCCCCTGAATAGAAAAACATGCTGATACATGTTCCTAACAGCATACAGAGCTTAGGATGCTTTTACGGCTAAGAAGATTTTTCATGTTGGCTTAAGCATAGTGTTTTCATACAAATTGAGTCACTGGAAGCTAGCCTTGGCCAGTAAAGCCAAACAATGCAGAATTTGTTGTATTGCATCATTTTGATGATATGATATAATTGTGTTTTGACTGCGAAGTATAGGAAAGTAAATCTAGCCACATATTTATTGCTAAATGAGCAAAATCAAGAAGAAGAGTGCGTCTTAACTGGCACTACTCCACCAGCACCCACCAGCCTGTCAAAGAAAACACACTGAAACTCAGACACGCTAATCCTCTCTGACAAGATGCTGATCAGATAGAGCAGACTGCAGCCAGATACTTCAGACGAGACATGCAGGCCCTGTCAGGCTCATGCAGTGTATGTATGTGTGTGTGTGTTTGACTTCAGGCTGGATGTTATGTAACTCATGACTGACAGACAGAAAGAAACACAGTCACACAGATTGGGTTTGAGGTACCCCAGGGCAATACAGTCCAGGTTTTCTGCTTCCTGCAGAGCTGACATGGCTTTCCTACAGTTTAAGCATTTATTTGACACCCTCACAGATTGAAATGTTGGCGGAATAACGGGCACGGGTCCCGGCAAGGACACTGAAAAAAGAGATGAAAAAACATTCGTTTTCATTGAAGTAGCAATAAAATGACTGAAGTTAAAACTGAACTTGCAGTTAAAGTCTTTTAGAAAATACACTTCTCTATTTTATTTTTGAGAAGTACAGCCTGCAATTAGCCAGTCTGCTTCTGGTAAGCTAAAGTAATACATTTACAAGGATCTAAAGCTTACATTTTCTATCCAGTTAATCAGTACAGATGCTAAATATATGCAGGAATTCAGGCTAACTGTTTCTTGTGTGTGTGAATGGGTGGATGACTGGTTGTGTAAAGCGCTTTGGGGTGCTTAGGGACTAGTAAAAGCGCCTTGGAAGATGTATATCTGAGTGGGTTCTTTCCAAGCTTCTCAGACAGAAAGGAAAGGCCTTCAAAATAAAAGCTGTTCCTTACTGCTGAAACTAACATGTTTTAAAAATGTCGGCTTTTACTTTGAAGTCAGGCGTTCTTAGTTTCAGGGTTGGTCGGTCACAGTTTCACTTAGCAAGTACCGTATTTATCGGACCATAAGGCGCACTGTCGATGAACGGGTCTGTTTTCATACATAAGGTGCACCGGACTATAGGGCGCATTAAGTGAAACAAATCAGTCAGATAAGTCAAACTTTACTCAACTCATTCTTCTAGCTTCCTCCACTTCTGCTCTATTCCCATGTTGTTGCAGTATATTAATGACTAACCTCATATTATGGATGGATTAGCTCAGTTGTTCTCCTGATTGAAGTTTGGTCCGTTTACAAAAAAATGCTAAAAAGTTAGCATTTATCCTCCAGCTTCACTGTGTTTATGTTATGCTAACATAGCTGTGTCGCTAGCGATCAGGTAACACATCATTATATACCAGCTAGCCAAACTTCAGTAATGTTACAAAAGTCACTGCTGTTTAGTTAAGTGATAGCCGAGCTGTACGTTTGAATTTTCTCAGAAATCTCTCAGTCAGAACACTCTATATCATGTTTAGGTGGAAACCAGCGAGCTAACTTCCTGCTAACTTCTAACTCTGTTAAATTGAATAAATTCTGTTTTCATGGATGCCTGGATGTTAAACTTAATTGTTACACCTGCTGTGTTCGTTTGACTTTGGGACCTGAAGAGACGGAGTTTAGGACCCAGATTCCTCCGCGAGGCTCCTGACTACGGTAGCTGTAATGCTCCGACAATCCATCAAGCGGTGCGGCTACGTAGCTTACCAAAGTCGTACTAAAGCATTTTTTGACAGATTTGTGAGTGCTGTGTACCACATAAAATTGGTTCGAGGTCAGTAAGAACAACCAAAATTCATACATAAGGCACAAATTATAAGGTGCACTGTTTTGAGAAAATTAAAGGATTTTAAGTGCACCTTATAGTCTGAAAAATACGGTACCTGGCAAGTGTTTGCTGCCAAGTTGGTGTCTGCTGTACAAACTACAGGTGACCACAGCAAACTGCTAGCAGTCAAAGTAATTGCAGGTTGTTGGTTTTTAGTGCAGCATTTATCTTTTTATCTTTTATTTATCTTTAGTGCAGCTCATATCTCTGTTTGAGATTAATTTTAATGACAGCAAGCAAGAACCTACCAACCAGTCAGGGAATATTAATTTTTTACCAGCAGTTGTTGCAAACCAGTCTCTAGGCCTGTGTTACTGAGACCTAAAGTAACCCACTAAGGTACTGGAACTAAGGACTGGAAATAAATAACCTGGTTCTTCTAAAAGATAATTATGGACGCTCGGTATTTCAGTTTGCATGAGCTTTGCATTTGATTGATTCAGAGTAAAAAAATGCTTTATATTTACACACATGCTCTTTAGCTGCGCTTCACTTAAACCTATGTTTAAGTCCACCACTTCAGGTCTTGTCTTGTTAAGTCAGTACTCTCCAAAAGCCCCATTTCTTTTAATGTGTCAACTTTTGGAAGCCTCCTGAAGGTCTGTGCTGTCTGTACTTTATGTACATGTTTTCTGTAGCAGAAAGAAATAGAGAAAAAGCTGATGTCAGCTACAAAACAATTTAAAATCTGCAAGTGAAACAGGCGAAATCTGTGGTACCTTCTGAACTGTAATAACACATTTTTTTTTACTTTGAAGTGCAATAGTCTTTGAAGTAGAGTGCTGTCTCGACAATCAGTAAGGAAGTTTATATATGGTTAATATGGAGAGCTGCAGTATTTTTACCTACTTCCTATTTTTAAATATGCAGTCTGTAATTAACAGCAAATTAAAGCGGTAAAACCCACTATTAGGTCTGTTTGTTCCTGAAAGAAGAGACAAACCTCACCCTGTAATTCATTGTCTGCGTGTCCTAAACACGAGTTTTCCATTGAAACAACTTGTCTGGTCACTTTTGAAGTCATGCTACAGTATGTGCAGCATTGTGATGGAGATTTATAGCCTTCATTCTGCATTCATTCAGCAGGTTATAGCACTGTACTATCAAGTCTGACAAAAGGTTGAAATCTGTAATAAAACATGAGTGCCACGAGTGGGAGTGGACAAACCTATGAGGAATTGAAAACTTGTGGTTATAGCACAAATGTAAAGGTCACGGGAAAGCGGATCTCCTCGCAGACAAAAGGCGAACAACTTGTTTTCATGGGAACTGGAGTAGCAGTGGGTACGCTGTGTTTTGTTTGCTGGGTCTAGAGTACAGTTACAAAACCACTATGTAAACTTCCTCTAAATCACATTGATATTGTGATGTGGTTTGGGTTTGCGCTAAATGGGTGAGAACCATTTTAGGATGTTTCTCGAGATCCTATTTTGGTGACTTTTCAGCTTAAGATCTAAAAAAAACCCCCACTTATTCATATTATGGATGCAAAGTTATTTCTCATTCCTGCTGTTGATAATGTTTAAAAATCTGTGTTTGTGTTCCCATCCTCAGCAACTTCCCCTCAGTTATGAGAGTTTTGATCCAAGGATTACAGCTCATCTCTGTCAGGCAACTGCATCAGCCAGCGACAGCCTTTTTAATAAACATACAAAGGAAGAAGAGCAGGACTGACTTCACAACATTAGCAGATTGCAGACTTAAATAACACTCCTCTCCATTTATCAACACCACGTTGTCATGGAGATGTTCACCAGGGCCAAAAGCGAGCAGATGGCTCGAGAAATCGATGGCTGAGACTCAAACGAGCTGATCCGCTGATTTGCTTCAGGCCCAGGGGGAGAGTGTTTGGGCTCGCTCTCAGCTTGTGTTTGTGCCGCCCGTGTGTGGGTGTGTGTCTTTGCAGTGCGAGCTGGGGTCAAACGTGTACAGGCCTGCCACAATCACCCAGAGCATGAGATTATTGTCTTTTACCTCTATTTTTGGCTGACATTTCAGATATTTCCACTAAGGGTGCTTGGAATGAGACGTTCCCAACATGAAATCAACACTATACACATTTAATGGT